>NC_092360.1:13341917-13359663 GCF_030848805.1 Temnothorax longispinosus | reverse complement strand
GAGAAAACTAAGTAGAAGCACGAAAATAAGCGATTTTGTGAACAATTTTTTTAGAGGTAATAAAATAATCGCATCATTTCAACTTTTGGCATACTTTAATTATAGGTGTCAAGCACTAAAAAAAATTTTTTTTACAAAAGAAAATGGCGGCATTACAGGCTTCACAATTTGGCGTCTTTTGCGCGAGGTGGAAAAAAGGCTGCCATCGTCACGTTTTTGATGTAGCGGGTCTAAAACAAAAAATGCAAAAAAAATTTTTCGATTACTTATGAGTTTAGGCGAAGATATACCTATAAGATTATTAAAAAGTGCAAAATTAAAAATTTGGTAGGCATTTTAATCAAAAATTCAAATTTGCAAATTTGAATTTTTGATTAAAATGCCTACCAAATTTTTAATTTTGCACTTTTTTATAATCTTATAGGTATATCCTTCGCCTAAACTCATAAGTAATCAAAAAATTTTTTGATTTTTTGTTTAAGACCGCTACAAAAAACGTGACGATGGCAGCCTTTTTCCACCTCGCGCAAAAAGACGCCAAATTGTTGAAGCCTGTAACGCCGCCATTTTCTTTTGTAAAAAATTTTATTTTAGTGCTTGACACCTATAATTAAAGTATGCCAAAAGTTGAAATTGATGCGATATTTTATTACCTCTAAAAAAATTGTTCAAAAAAATCGCTTATTTTCGTACTTCTACTTAAGTTTTCTCCCCTTAAGGTAATAAGGCTCGGACCGTTATTGATTATTCTCGACATTATCTAGCGATCAGTATCAACGGCCACTTATTAACGTTATTTCACAAAGTTGTTAATTATTTTAAAATATATTAATCATGAATATAATGGATACAATTAGGAATAATATAAGAACGTACATACATTATTAAATTCTTGATGATTCTGATGATTGTTATAAGTGATGTGCCGAAGGTTACAGATTTATTAAGCATCGCTCTTATTCTAATCAGAACTACCAACAATATACATAAACTGATTATAATTGCCGTGATAATGATGCTTTTACTTGGGGTATTATTGTATTGCAATAGGGATCAATTATTACTTCAATTATTTGGAAATGAGCCAGAAGATCAACAGCAACAATAAGGGCCTGATGCAGCAGATGGACCATAGCATGCTTAGAATGCATGATACACATCCTGCAGAAACGTATTGCCTTATTTTTACTAGACAGCACTTCTAGTGATATGGTAACTTGTCGTGATCATATCTATTAAATGTTTATTCTAATTCGTTTGCTTATTTGCCTTATCCAAAGATTTAAATACGCAACGGATCGATGTGTCTGATCTGCAATGATAGGATAGTTAGTAGGAGAAACGACTGTAAACCAACCGATATCCGCGGAAAGACGCGTAACTTCCGCCGATAGAAGCCGCACTGATGCCTCTTTGGATCGGTATCTTTGGCATTACCGGGAGGACAACCGTCCGAAGCAAGATGGATGGTCCGGATGCGACTAAGAATCGACGAATGCCAGAGTCTCGACATAATAAGAGAACGACTTCCGTGGCCAGTAATGACTAATGAATTGCATCAGGGCTCGATGTCGAACGACCGTTTCACGTACACTGTCAGAATTCGAATGGATCGAAAATCTTGATTCATCTGTTGTCTGCCGCAAACGCGATACGGAAATCTTGCAAGAGCATCGACTTGATGTCCTTGCGACGGAGATCTTGTTCACGAGGCGGACGACGATCGCGAACGCGACGCGATGATAGTGATCGGAGGCGAGCTCACCTGGTGAGCAGGAAGGTCACCCTCGAAGATAGCAGTTGACCGCTCTTAGCGACTCGGAGTATGGAGTCGTGCTTCTCCCGGTTGAGCGGAGGGGCACGTGTTAAAGAACGTCTCGGGTTCCTTGACAATCACGCACTTTTAACAATGGGCGGCAATGCCGCGCATGAATCGGTGGACAAACCACGCACACAGAATATTTGCCGTTTTGCGGAAATCACTTGATTTGGAGACGTGCGAAACGAGTCTGCCACGACGCCGTTCTCTTCCGCCAGGAGTTCTCGAGAGACGGAAACGGGGGAAAGATCCGGAACGCGGCGCTCTCTGATTGATCTGATGATTGACGGCGTTGCGCGAGGGGCGCAGTTATCGCGAACAAAGACACTGCGCGTGTCCGGAATTGCGCCGTGCTCCGATTCTCGACAACGCCAACGCCGGCATGCTTGCACTTGTGCGTGGGGCGGCATCGACGCGTGATCAACCACGCGGGGCGGCGTGATCGACAACCCCGGATCGAATACGTGCCACGAGACTGACGGCAGGCACGTAAGGGTCAGCCTCGCGGCCCGATGCTTACATCGAGATTGCTATGTTCGATCCTTAACAACCATTAACATTGAATATATTATAGTTGAATAAAATATTTAAAATCCGATTAATGTTTAAAATTTCTTTACACGAAGGGATATTAAAAATATAATTGACAAACTTATGTTTCCAAATTATTTATAATAATAATTATATACATTTAATTTAAGTTTTACATGCATTTATATATTAAATTTAATAGCTTTTATACTTTAAATAATTAAATATTAACATTTTACGTAAAAATGTTTAGAGAAATCTGTAGGTATTGTTTTATTTAAAATATTTTTTGATAATTTTCAGCTGCAAGTTCAAAAAAAAATAACGAAAATGTCTTAAACAAGAAGAAGCACGAGAACTGCGCTTGTTTGTATATTTTTATGCGTTTAAGTTTAGGTAAAGGTAAAGGTAACCAAACGGCCGGCCCCGAGAACTCTTGTTTCCGTTGCAAAAGAAAACAAAAAAAAATAGAGAACAAAACATTCACAAAGCAAACGAAAACTACAAATGTCCAAATACATCCAACGGAGTACGTCAGCCAAGAGAATGAGGAGACAAACTCCTTCGATACCGGCTGATTATTAGGGCCGATAGATTATAACGGTACGGTTACGAATTATCGATTACGAATTATTACGTTAACGAAAGCGCGTTAATTATACACTGAAAAAAAATACTTAGATCCAAGAAAATATTTTTTCACATAGTACCAATGGCTTACTTATTTACTTAATATAATCACATATTTATTTAGAATTAGATATTTTTACTTAATTTAAATAAATTATTATTTTTACTTAATTTATGTATATTATTTTTACTTAATTTAAGTAAAGATATCTAATTCTAAATAAATATGTGATTATATTAAGTAAATAAGCCATTGGTACTATGTGAAAAAATATTTTTTTGGATCTAAATATTTTTTTTCAGTGTATAAGAAAAAGATAAATAATCACGTTTATTAAGAAAATATTAATTAAATTTAAATTTAACTTAATTTTGCATTTAATTTCTCGACAATGCGCGTAATTAACTTTTTCGATTAAGAAATGTATCAAAATTATAAAAAGCAAGAAAGAGTTCTATCAAAGAATGCAAAGAATATATTAACCGCGTTTTAATCGAAATCGTCGAGATTATATCTCGATCGCGAATATCTGAATTTAAATAGCATAATGTACACGAAACAACCGAAATTAAAAAATCAATCGATGAATAAATCGATGAATAAATCAATAAATAAATCAATGATGGAAAAAAATAGTACAATCCGAATCGCGAACCGCGAACCACGAACCGAACCGCGAAATAAATCACGAACATTATTTGATTTCACCTCAAATATCAAGAGATATACAGAATGAATGACGTGAGATCCAAAAGGGACAATAATTTCCGAAGCAATATATTCACGAAATTAAGTATCACAATCAATATAATTAATTTATCATATTCTTGCGCATGACATTTGGCTTTATAAATTTTCACATATTTCATGTATATTCATATAAATATCTCGTTTTTTTTTTATTGCAAAGTGTTATTAAAAATATGAAAATTAATATGAAAATTATCAACTTTAAAATATTTTTATATAAAAATGTATTCTGTCCCGCGACAAAGTATTCACTGGATCTCACGTCATTTTTATTTGTTTTATTTATTGATACAAAGCCAATAATAATACTAGATGGATAGACTATAAAAGATTAGGATAAAATCGGCGTGTTATATATAACATGTATATATATATAACTTGTATCCAAAAAATATTATTTTATTTCTTGTAAAATTTTATTTTAATTCTTTTTCTCTTTCTGTGTCTATTTCTTAATAATTAATTTTAAGACAAATATAAAAGTGTAATTAATTTAATAAATTTATTTAATTGATATTAATATCAAGAATAATGATAACTAATATAAAATACGTATTTAAACAATTTCAATAAATTGCCTATTTTCAGGCGACTGGTATACTTGATGGTATACGATTAATGTTCTATGCAATAAAAACATTAGACACATCAAAGAGGGTTCCAGGATTAATTATTTTATAGCCTAGTCTGATTTAGTCTATCCATTTTAGGGCAACGGACCTGTGACAAGTCGCATTTATCTGCATTATATATATTACGTGAAAATAATACATAAATATACAATCTAATATATTCAGATTCGTTACCCCATTATAAAAAATTCATTATTACTCACCGACCAGATGCGCAATGGGCGGAGTTAGTCAGCCACGTAGCTCCGATGATTCTGTAACACAAAAATGAAAGATTCAAATTAAATAGACGCTCAAAATGACCAATGTTTCAAAAAATAAGTTTTACACACGTCTAATTCGTCTTTTAATTAGATTTACTAATATAATTTACTTATTTCCCGGGAAAAAGCTTTACAAAAAAAACCTTTATGAGAATAAACTTTTATAAAATTTTAGACAAAATTTCGGTTTCTCAAATTATTTCTTACTTATCGGAGATAAATAGGCCCGAATAAATGGAAAAAAACTATTAATTTTAAAAATAAGAAATAATAACACTTACCCCAAGGTTGCTCCGCTGGGGCCCGATGCCTTTGCCAGGCCTCCTCCTCCTCCCAGAACGTTTGGGTGGTCAGGCCTTATCCTCCTTCCGCACAGGACACTCACGGAACCGCTGTCAAATATTTCGCGATCGAGTACGAAGTAACTGTAATAATACGATCGCGACCAATTATTAATTAATTATTAGTTAATTATTTAGTATTAAGTTTAAAGATTTCACCGTATAAAATATTAGGCTTTACAATTGCTGCGACTTTTAGTTTTTGACTTTTTATTTATATATTCGCGATTAGATTTACCGCGATTAGATTTTTTATTAGATATGGACGGTATGCATATGAATTTCATGAAAGTAAGTTCGCGAGTTTTTAATATTTTGCGGTACGTTTTGCGTGTTTCACTACAACCATACTTAACACTTTTTAAATACCGTTACAATGTTTAAAATTTGATTTTTTACATACACCTATCTCTCTCGATATTGCGATTTCTATAAATGATACGCCCAAAGAAATTGTTAAGGTTTGCAAAGATATTGAGGCCAAAGCAATTTTCGTAGAAATATTGCAGGAACAAGCTATAAAACTCGTCTAGAATTGCAAATCAGAATCTGATGAGATATATAGTAAACGAAAAGCTGCGCGCACAGCGCAGAAAATCAACCAGACGATATACCAGGACGAGTTCCAGGAGCGTCGCGAAAGGAGAGCTGCGAGACGTAAGACACAGCAACAGCAGACGTCAGCAGCCACAGATAGCCCCGTCGCCGAGGTATCCCTGACTCCGCGGCTGACGGGGAGTATGCAGCCGTCAGTTGGAGCAGCCCCGTGCGCAACATCCTCCATGGAGCGGTTCGTAAGAGACGCGATCCACCGCGGGACCATACCGGTCGTGTGCGTGATGCGGATCGACGACAGGAGGCCCGAGGGGAGCGGCGAAGCGGCAGAGAACGACGCTCAACCGAGCGAAAAAGACGCGGCGACGAAACGAGAATAAAACCTAATAATACTTCATAATGAAACATGATTAAATATACTCATATTTTGTTCCTAATAATCAGACTCAAGTTCCTTCCTCCTATCCCCACCGAGACACGTAGACGTAAACGGATGGACCTACGTAACTAAGGAGAGGTCTAAAAACACGACCGAGCAATCCGCAAGTCGATTCGACCACCAGGTCCATAATACACGAGCCGAGGGTCATCCTCAGGAAGTCTGTGTATGAATGCATTGAGTAGGGAAGCTCACTGAGGGGTCCGCGAGATAATTCGACCACCGGGTCGTGATAACGCGAACCAAGAGTAATGCGCAGGAAAGCAGGAAGTCGTGATAGTAACTCGTTGAGTGATGAGATACAGTATGCTGCTTTAAAACAAACTGAGACGCAGTGTGAAGTTTTTGTCAACTCAGTCAACTCAGTCAACTCTTTGTCTGAATCAATTCTTTTACTTTAACGGTCGGAACTATTTGTTTAACTCATAGAGAAACTCTAAAACTGTCAACAATTAGTGAGTTTCCACGCCAGCTTCATACACACGAGATCAAATGGGTTTTGTAATTATAAATTATTTTCTACGAAGTTTAATCGTCAGAACTATTGACAGAATGGTGTCTAGACTGGAGAACTCTATGGAATCTTACTCCTCCGTGATCATGTATTCAAAATACGATGAGATTGTGACAGAAATATTACTCCAATATTACAAGCTAAACCAATAAGAAATGAACTTCTAATTTTATCTGCTTCAGAAATAATTTTACACTAAATCACAGAGGTACGAGGCGCGGACGCGGTAGAGCCGCGTTCACAATGTGCGGCGCGGCACGACAAGATGGCCGCGAGCGAGGTCGATATCAGGATCGAACTCCCGGCGTTGATTTTCTGAGAAATGATCGACAACTCTCACGCTCGGTGATCGCGACGCTCGAGATACGAGGCACTCGCGAAAACCGGATTCGCGTCGTGGGACGGTTTCGCCGTCGACACGGGTCTTTCACTAAGGATCACGCTACCGCACGCGGTGATCACGTGATCCGTCTGTGTGCGTCGTCCCGTCGTATTACGGGCGACGAAAACTCGGGAAAAGAGATGTTTCGCGCGACGATCAATCGAGCGGGTGTAGACGAAACTTGGGCGCACGATGCAACCCTTTGCACGGATGCACTGAGCGCATTCAACTTTCCGGAATTCGCGCGCGGACCAATCGACCGGGTACGCGCGCGACGAAAACCGGCTCACTCTCCGTTCACGTGAACGGAAAAGCTATCTGAGATGTTTCACGCGGCGACCACTCGAACGGGTGCAGCTCGCGATGAAACTATTACGGACTTCGCGCACGTACTTTCGACACTCCCGATAATATACGTGCCACGAACGGCCGGCTCGACTTTCTCCTTAGCACGATAGAAACGGAAGAGAGCGCGGTCCGCGGATCGCGATCGATCATCCCTCGTCCCGATAGGAAACCCTCGGCGGGAGTTGTTGGGTGCGTTCGGGGAGCTCGCTATTAGCGCTATTCGGCACTATCGGTGTTCGGGGAGCACGCTACCAATCCAACCAACGCCATTGTGACGTCACTGTCGGTAGCGTTTTGACGTCATAATTCGCGCTACCGACGCTCTTGCCAGAGAGGTAGTGCACGAATAGCGTTAAGCGTTGATAGCGTTGGTGGTGTCTCTCCGAACGCATGGTGACCGCATGTATGTATAGGGTGCATTCGGGGAGCACGCTATTAGCACAATTATCGTCCAAAACTGTTCGAGGAGACGCTTTGTGGCGCTGTGATATACGATGATGACGTCACTGTAAAAGGCAGCGTGACGTCATCACTAGCGCTATTTTCGCTATTTATTTTCGAGGTGAGGCACGAAATACTATTGGCGCTTAAGCTGCGTTCGGGCAGCTTGCTATCGCTGTCGCGCTATTGGCTCTTCGAACGAAGTTCATAGCGTTTGCGTTTATAGCGTTAATAGCGTCTCCCCGAATGCACCCATACAATACATACGAATCAGGTTAGGATTGAAGTGCAGTTTTTACCGAATCACACTTTATTTCTGCTCTGTTACGTATACTTTGCATGAAAATCATACATTAATACAATATAAATAATTGTGAACATAAATGCCATTCTGCTAACCGTTGATTTATATTTTTTACTGTTTGCAGCTAACTCGAGAATATTGTTTACTGAAAAAATCTTCAGCGGTTTTGCTGGTCGAATTTTTCCGGCAAAATATTAACTAGCGTCGTTTCGTGTTCTACTCTTTGCCGAGTCACATTCCTGTATGTTCGAGCGTTAATATTTCTGCTTCCTGTATACTTGTAAGTTTTGTATATGCGACATTTACTACGTTTACGCGAGCGCTACTTTTGTTGTAACTTATGATAATTTACTCGTTTACGCGGAGTAAATTATCGTAAGTTACTACAAAATCCCGTTTACGCGAAGAAAAATCCCGTTTACGCGAAGGAATTATCGTAAGTTACTACAGAAATAACGCTCGCGTAAACGTAGTAATAGTTTTATCATAAACATAATATAAATGCGACATTTCGTTATTCTTAACATGGATTTTTGGTCTATTTGCAGTTGTGTTTGTAAGTCATTGAATTACGTTTTCTTATTTAAAATTAGTAATAACCGAACCTAAGAAAATGGAAGAAGAAGAAGTAATTGTCGCAGCAGCAGTGCTGGTACTGCGTAATTTAATTTATTCATCTGAAAGTGATGACGAAGAAGAAGTACAAGTAATAAGGAATCCAAGAAAAAATGTTGCTAGAATTGAAAATTATGTTGAACAAATAATACCAGCATTAACAAGAGAGCAATTTAAAGCTCACTTCAGGTATAATTTACTAATTTTTTTTATACGGAGTTATTTTATGTGTGCATGCGTGTGTGTATGTATTTGTGCGTGCGTGCGTGCGTCGTGCGTGTGTGTGTGTGTAACATATATACAAGTCATATTTTGTAATTATTTGTAGTTATGCACTGTTAAATTCATAGGGTTAAATTAAACTCAAATTTGAGTAATTTTTAACTATTCCATAGGTCGCCACTGCTCCTACTCAATATTTAGTTAATTTAACTAAAACAATGTTAATTTGACTAAACCAATGGAGTTAAAATAATCCTATTTTGTTTCAAACTAATAAATTTTGACGCACATGGTAGTTAAAAATAACAAAATAAATCTAACTCATGGTATTGGTTTAAATTTCATCCTCTAACCTTTAACAGTGTGTAATTTTTAATAATGTTACTAAAATAGAAATATTGTATTTATGTATATGCATAATGTGTGATTTCAGGATGGTTCCTGAAACCTGTGCTTATGTTCTATCTTGTATAGAGCACAAACTACAAAGGACAACATTTGGAACACCAATGATCTCTCCACGCACACAGTTCCTTTTGGCATTATGGCGACTCTCTACTCCAGATTCGTTTAGGTAAGTGTTCATATATTGCAATGATAGTGTTCAATAAAATAATTTTAACACTTTTATTTTCATACTGTATGAAGGATTTCATTCTTTATGTATAAATGTCATTGGTGCATAGAAAGCTATTTTTGTCGCAAATGTAACCCTTGTTAAGTTTGCTATGTAATTTTTTACATGCGTTTTTTTATGTTTAGGTCTATTTGTGAACGTTTTAATGTTGGTAGAAGTACTGCACTGTACATAACAAGAAGAGTTGTTAAGGCACTTGTTGACCTTGCACCCGTTATAATTAAATGGCCTATGGGAGAACGAGTACATGAAGTGTGGGAGGGATTTCGAAACACGAGTAGTTTTTCAAAAATAATTGGTGTTATCGATGGAAGCCATATTACCATTCCAGCTCCGAAAAAAAATCCTCATTGTTACATAAATCGAAAAGGTCGTCACTCTATTCAAATTCAGGTATGTTTAGTGTTTTATTCCAATTGTTTGTTATCAAATTTTATGTAATTATATATTTTTTATGTGAATGGCTAAATGTTAACGAAACGTCGGCATAATACTGCTCCAAGATGTGGCCTTTCATACTTACGATATCAAGGAATTGCGAAAATTTAAACTAAAATTTCTTTTTTTTTACTGTGTAGGCTATTTGTGACCATAAGTGTCTATTTACTCACTGTTATATTGGACATGTCGGATCTGTCCATGATCAGCGTGTGTTTCGCCAGTCTGAAGTTCAACATTACTTGGGAGATGAAACGAGATTTCCTCAAGATAGCCATTTAGTCGGCGATCAAGCATTTAAGCTGCATGAAAATTTACTTGTACCGTATCGAGACAATGGTCACCTAACCGAAAGACAACGAAATTACAACTGTTGTCAATCTTCAGCAAGAATTGCTATAGAGAGAGCATTTGGGATATTGAAAGGAAGATTCCGATGTCTTTTAACCACATTTGCAATGGATCGAGTTGATCTAATCCCTATGCACATTCTTGCGTGTTGCATATTACACAATATTTGTCTGATGAGAAGTGATGAATTAGATATTGAAATAAATGTGGACGAAGGCAAAGAAGCAAATGTAGCGGATGAAAATGTTCCTCTTCCTGGAGCAGCTGTTGCCAAAAGAAATCGTATATGCCAAACGTTAAGAATGAGACATGTATAAGTACTTATATACAGGGTGCCCCTGAATTCTTGGTACTTTTTTCATATTTAGATAGAGCGAGCCAAACTGAGTCGAAAAGTCATGTACCATTTTGCAATTTTCGCAATAGTTGACGAGTTATTAATGATTAAAAATCGCCGTATTAGCCCGCCCTCCGCCAAATCCAAGCGCGCGGCGAGATGCGGCCGCCCCGCGGTCGGCGCGCGGGCAGTTGTTTACTACGAGCGGCGCGTAACGCCGGGCCCCTGTCCTAAGCGATGATAGTTTCTCTCCTTTTTTTAAATAGAAATAAAATTTCTAACAACATAGAACATTTTTTTGTGCGTACGTATGTACATACGTGTGTACATGCATACAGAAAATATCAATTGTGCTGCTTAAAAAAGCGATTACTCAATTTACTTTTTTTTTTTTTTAGTAAGTAACGGTTGTCTTTAAGAAAGAATATTTTCTTGATAATAGTCTTAAAATGTACAAATTTTAGAAGAGTCTTTATCATGTGCTATGTACTCGAAAGAAGAATTTATATTCTTCAAAGAACATAATAAAATTTTATCAAAGAAAAGTCAAAATAATAAATAAAGTAATATGAGGACCCTCGAGATTAAAATAGGAGAAGGCTATGACGGTCAGACGCAGATCACAGTGCGTAATATCAGAAATAAGTGATTTATTCGTCGTTTTGATACATTACATCGATCCGTACGTTTCGGCTCAGTTTTGAGCCATCTTCAGCGGTAGTTACAGAAATTAAGTTACACGTTCTCCGTACCGTATGGTGAGTTTACTGATTCAAAGTATCAGAAACATAGACCAATTGATCCATATCTGTAAATTGTTCAATTAATGTTGAGATATTAAAAGATCCTTAGGAAACTCACCATTCGGTCTGAAAAACGTGGAATACAGAGCCATGTATACATAATAAATACTCTCTGCGAGAAGTTTTGACGATCTATCGACACGACACATGCACAGCAATGATATGAAAGGTCTTGCAAGAAGAGGCATGTCGTAGGTCAACACACCGGCGAGGATTATAACAAAGCACGATTTGACACCGTCTCAAAATGACACGGATTTTTTGCATCATGCATATGTCACGGTTTTGAGCAAATTGTAATCCATGCTCATGAACTTTGGTCG
Source organism: Temnothorax longispinosus (assembly GCF_030848805.1). Lineage (NCBI taxonomy): Eukaryota > Metazoa > Arthropoda > Insecta > Hymenoptera > Formicidae > Temnothorax > Temnothorax longispinosus. The sequence continues at coordinate 13,347,987 of NC_092360.1, read as the reverse complement.
TTGGCAAATCGGGGTTTTACTATTGGTACATGCAATATTGTGACGGTGTCAAATCGTGCTTGTTATAATCCTCGCCGGTGTGTTGATCTACGACATGCTTCTTCTTGCAAGACCTTTCATATTATTGTGTGTCGTGTCGACAAGATCGTCAAGTCTTCTCGCAGAGAATAGATATTCATTATGTACGCATGGCTCTGTATTCCATGTTTTTCAGACCGAATGGTGAAGTTTCCTAAGGGATCTTCTTAATATCTCAACATTAATTGAACAAATTTACAGATATGGATCAATTGGTCTATGTTTCTGATACTTTGAATCAGTAAACTCACCATACGGTACGGAGATCGTGTAACTTAACTTCTGTAACTACTGCTGAAGATGGCTCAAAGCTGAGCCGAAACGTACGGATCGATGTAATGTATCAAAACGACGAATAAATCAGTTATTTCTGATATTACGCACTGTGATCTGCGTCTGACCCTCATAGCCTTGACTTCTCCTATCAAAATAATTAGCAAATTAAATTTTTTGTTTTAATTTTATATTCTTAACTGAAGAACTGAATAATTAGAATGTAGAATATTATTTATTTTAAGTAATATTATCAAGAAAACATTTTTTGTAAAGATCATCGTTATACTAAAAGAAGAGAAAACTGAGTAATTGGTTTTCTTAGCACTAGAATGATATTTTTTTACTCGTGCGTATACGGCACGCCATTTTACTATTTAATATCATCATAAAAATTCTATCAAATTAAATCGATACTTAAAGAAAAGAAATTATATTATGTCTAGACATACTTATAATTTATCGAATTATTATTAAGCTATAATTGAAAATGCAGAATTACAATTATGTCTAGACAAAATATTAATTCTGAATTATTTTACGTTATGACATAAAAAAATTTTCGGGAATTAAATTATGTACATAATTGTAATTCCGAATTTACTTATGTACGCAATTTTAATACTTGAATTTCTATTATGTACACACAATCGTAATTCTGGAATTACTTTTTTTCTTTGGTAAGTAACGGGTTCTTTAAGAAAGAATATTTTCTGATAATAATCTTAAAATGTATTCATCACAAATTTTAGAAAAAGTCTTTATCATGTACTGGAAAAAGAATTTATACTCTTCAAAAAACATTATACTATTTTATCAAAGAAAAGTCAAAATAATAAGCAAATCAAATTTTTGTTTTAATTTTATATTTTTAATTGAATAGTTTAAACAATTAGAATTAGAATATTATTTGTTTTAAGTAAAGAGAGTGATAGTGTATTTCAAGATTATTATAAAAATGAAATATTCTTTGCGAAGATGACCGTTAAAAGAAGGGAAATGGAGTAATTGGTTTTCTTAGCACTAGAATGATATTTTTTGCGTGTGAATTGTGCATGAATAGCAATCGCGATATAAGATCGCGAGCCAAAAAATAATTTTTTTTTCTGTGGCAAGAAAATGATAGAGCGCTATCATTTCCACACCACCTGCGGTAGATAGCATGGCGCATTTTTTTAAGTGGTATCCCAGTAGGTCTAATCCACTTTGCATTAAATATTTTCATATTTTAATGTAAGAACTGTTCGAAGTGCCTTCCTCCTTCTCGTATACAGAGTTCGGCCCTTCGAATGATATTGCGCGTCGAGCGGTGCGCCATTTCCGGCGTGATGGTACCGAAAGCTGCGAGAATTTCTTCTCGTACCTCAGCTTCTGTACCACCACGCCTGTGCTCGACTAAATCTTTGATGTAACCCCAAACGAAATAGTCGAGCACGTTAAGATCCGGCGACCGCGCCGGCCAAATTATTGGTCCACCTCGACCCATCCATCTACCCGGATATCGCGCGTCTAAAACATTTCGCGCCTGTCGCGAAAAATGCGCGGGAGCCCCGTCGTGCTGGAAAATGAGCTCTTCCCGTTCACGAAGGGGAACGTCTTCGAGAAGACCGGGCAACTCATGTTCCAGAAACCGCGCGTAAACTTCCCCGGTTAAACGTGGCGGGAGAATGTAGGGACCGATCTGAAAATCATAGAAAGAGTGTAATTTGAAAAAACTGTGAGGGATACAAAGACGGACTTTTTTAACTCATAAACTTACTACTTACAATTCGGTTCGCTTTTATTCCTGCCCAAACATTTATCGACCAGCGATATTGGAACGCGCCTTGGCGAATGGCGTGCGGATTTTCACCTCTCCATAATAAAAATTATGGGAGTTAAACACTCCATTTGGTGTGAAGGTCGCTTCGTCCGTCCACAGGATGCGGTCGGGGAAAAGAGCGTTCCGCCGACACTGTGCGAGGAACCCTGTGGTGTATTTCGCCGATAATTAATATTTGTTAAAAGCAGCGTAAACATTAAAGAAAGATGATAAAAGTACCTTCACAATAATAGATGCGCTGCTCTGCATCTCTTGCAAGAAGTTGCTGCACCCGTTGATAATGATACGGTGGCACCGTATCATTATCAACGGGTGCAGCAACTTCTTGCAAGAGATGCAGAGCAGCGCATCTATTATTGTGAAGGTACTTTTATCATCTTTCTTTAATGTTTACGCTGCTTTTAACAAATATTAATTATCGGCGAAATACACCACAGGGTTCCTCGCACAGTGTCGGCGGAACGCTCTTTTCCCCGACCGCATCCTGTGGACGGACGAAGCGACCTTCACACCAAATGGAGTGTTTAACTCCCATAATTTTTTATTATGGAGAGGTGAAAATCCGCACGCCATTCGCCAAGGCGCGTTCCAATATCGCTGGTCGATAAATGTTTGGGCAGGAATAAAAGCGAACCGAATTGTAAGTAGTAAGTTTATGAGTTAAAAAAGTCCGTCTTTGTATCCCTCACAGTTTTTTCAAATTACACTCTTTCTATGATTTTCAGATCGGTCCCTACATTCTCCCGCCACGTTTAACCGGGGAAGTTTACGCGCGGTTTTCTGGAACATGAGTTGCCCGGTCTTCTCGAAGACGTTCCCCTTCGTGAACGGGAAGAGCTCATTTTCCAGCACGACGGGGCTCCCGCGCATTTTTCGCGACAGGCGCGAAATGTTTTAGACGCGCGATATCCGGGTAGATGGATGGGTCGAGGTGGACCAATAATTTGGCCGGCGCGGTCGCCGGATCTTAACGTGCTCGACTATTTCGTTTGGGGTTACATCAAAGATTTAGTCGAGCACAGGCGTGGTGGTACAGAAGCTGAGGTACGAGAAGAAATTCTCGCAGCTTTCGGTACCATCACGCCGGAAATGGCGCACCGCTCCGACGCGCAATATCATTCGAAGGGCCGAACTCTGTATACGAGAAGGAGGAAGGCACTTCGAACAGTTCTTACATTAAAATATGAAAATATTTTAATGCAAAGTGGATTAGACCTACTGGGGATACCACTTAAAAAAAATGCGCCATGCTATCTACCGCAAGGTGGTGTGGAAATGATAGCGCTCTATCATTTTCTTGCCACAGAAAAAAAAAATTATTTTTTGGCTCGCGATCTTATATCGCGATTGCTATTCATGCACAATTCACACGCAAAAAATATCATTCTAGTGCTAAGAAACCAATTACTCCATTTCCCTTCTTTTAACGGTCATCTTCGCAAAGAATATTTCATTTTTATAATAATCTTGAAATACACTCATCACTCTCTTTACTTAAAACAAATAATATTCTAAATTCTAATTGTTTAACTATTCAATTAAAAATATAAAATTAAAACAAAAATTTGATTTGCTTATTATTTTGACTTTTCTTTGATAAAATAGTATAATGTTTTTTGAAGAAGTATAAATTCTTTTTTCCAGTACATGATAAAGACTTTTTCTAAAATTTGTGATGAATACATTTTAAGATTATTATCAAGAAAATATTCTTTCTTAAAGAACCCCGTTACTTACCAAAAGAAAAAAAGTAATTCCAGAATTACGATTGTGTGTACATAATAGAAATTCAAGTATTAAAATTGCGTACATAAGTAAAATTCGGGAATTACAATTATGTACATAATTTTAATTCCCGAAAATTTTTTATGTCATAACGTAAAATAAATTCAGAATTAATATTTTGTCTAGACATAATTGTAATTCTGCATTTTCAATTATAGCTTAATAATAATTCGATAAATTATAAGTATGTCTAGACATAATAATAATTTCTTTTCTTTAAGTATCGATTTAATTTGATAGAATTTTTATGATGATATTAAATAGTAAAATGGCGTGCCGTATACGCACGAGTAAAAAATATCATTCTAGTGCTAAGAAAACCAATTACTCAGTTTCTCTTCTTTAAGTATAAACGATGATCTTTACAAAAAATGTTTTCTTGATAATATTACTTAAAATAAATAATATTCTACATTCTAATTATTCAGTTCTTCAGTTAAGAATATAAAATTAAAACAAAAATTTAATTGCTAATTATTTTGATAGGAGAAGTCAAGGCTATGAGGGTCAGACGCAGATCACAGTGCGTAATATCAGAAATAACTGATTTATTCGTCGTTTTGATACATTACATCGATCCGTACGTTTCGGCTCAGCTTTGAGCCATCTTCAGCAGTAGTTACAGAGTTAAGTTACACGATCTCCGTACCGTATGGTGAGTTTACTGATTCAAAGTATCAGAAACATAGACCAATTGATCTTATCTGTAAATTTGTTCAATTAATGTTGAGATATTAAGAAGATCCCTTAGGAAACTTCACCATTCGGTCTGAAAAACATGGAATACAGAGCCATGCGTACATAATGAATATCTATTCTCTGCTAGAGAAGACTTGACGATCTTGTCGACACGACACACAATAATATGAAAGGTCTTGCAAGAAGAAGCATGTCGTAGATCAACACACCGGCGAGGATTATAACAAAGCACGATTTGACACCGTCACAATATTGCATGTACCAATAGTAAAACCCCGATTTGCCAACGACCAAAGTTCATGAGCATGGATTACAATTTGCTCAAAACCGTGACATATGCATGATGCAAAAAAAATCCGTGTCATTTTGAGACGGTGTCAAATCGTGCTTTGTATAATCCTCGCCGGTGTGTTGACCTACGACATGCCTCTTCTTGCAAGACCTTTCATATCATTGCTGTGCATGTGTCGTGTCGATAAGATCGTCAAACTTCTCGCAGAGAGTATTTATTATGTATACATGGCTCTGTATTCCACGTTTTTCAGACCGAATGGTGAGTTTCCTAAGGGATCTTTTAATATCTCAACATTAATTGAACAAATTTACAGATATGGATCAATTGGTCTATGTTTCTGATACTTTGAATCAGTAAACTCACCATATGGTACGGAGAACGTGTAACTTAATTTCTGTAACTACCGCTAAAGATGGCTCAAAACTGAGCCGAAACGTACGGATCGATGTAATGTATCAAAACGACGAATAATCACTTATTTCTGATATTACGCACTGTGATCTGCGTCTGACCGTCATAGCCTTCTCCTATTTTAATCTCGAGGGTCCTCATATTACTTATTTATTATTTGACTTTTCTTTGATAAAATTTTATTATGTTCTTTGAAGAAATATAAATCTTCTTTCGAGTACATAGCACATGATAAAGACTCTTCTAAAATTTGTACATTTTAAGACTATTATCAAGAAAATATTCTTTCTTAAAGACAACGTTACTTACTAAAAAAAAAAAAAAAGTAAATTGAGTAATCGCTTTTTTAGCAGCACAATTGATATTTTCTGTATGCATGTACACACGTATGTACATACGTACGCACAAAAAAATGTTCTATGTTGTTAGAAAATTTTATTTCTATTTAAAAAAAAGGAGGAGAAACTATCATCGCTTAGGACAGGGGCCCGGCGTTACGCGCCGCTCGTAGTAAACAACTGCCCGCGCGCCGACCGCGGGGCGGCCGCATCTCGCCGCGCGCTTGGATTTGGCGGAGGGCGGGCTAATACGGCGATTTTTAATCATTAATAACTCGTCAACTATTGCGAAAATTGCAAAATGGTACATGACTTTTCGACTCAGTTTGGCTCGCTCTATCTAAATATGAAAAAAGTACCAAGAATTCA
>NC_092360.1:13172563-13341417 GCF_030848805.1 Temnothorax longispinosus | reverse complement strand
TCAATCTACATCACGATCTACATCAATTATTATGGAGTATCTTGGTCGCTCGAATCAATTGAAAAATCCATCAGATTTTCGAGTTTGGACTCGGATTTATTCTGTAACGAATTTCATGTTATTAAATATATAATATATATTATAAGCTCACTTTTAAATGAGTTTACTTACTTTTATATAGTTCATTATTATTTCTACTTTCTTATTTACTTCATTTATCTCAAGCTTCATTATATTGAATTTTTTTTCTAGGGAACTTTCCTATACATATACAATTTTAAGTTAATGTACAGAAACAACTACATTATCTAATTAATAATATACACCGTACTTTTGTTAATCATGCAATTATAATATGTTAACGTTGCCTGAGGTAATATACTATCCCATTGTTCTTGCTCGTTAATATAATGTCTTACATATGTCGCAGCCTTTTTGTGAAATTACCTATTTCGCAATAGGCTAGCTGCTTGCAAAGCGGCGGTACACATTTGCACACATTTATTCAGTAATTCAGTATACAGTGTTTACAGAATTGGAAGTTTCGAGAGAATTTGTATAAATAATTTTTATAAATAATTTAAATTATAAAAAAAATGTTAAATGGTTCGTCCTTTTAATGACCCAAATTCAGGTCAAACTAACGATCTAATGACTAGATATTAAGCAAAAGTTATCGTCGTTTCCCCATAAATTGAGAATGAACGTACATGTATACTTTAAGGTGACATTAGGCAATTTTGGATTGACCAATTCGCAATTATTATGATCGTTGATATTAATCATAAATCTCGACGCGAAACAGATCCGTTTTTGCTTTCGCTGCGTTGACTCCTAAATTCGGTTACGACCTATAGTTTAAATCTAAATAACGTATAATACAGATACGCATATAATTGTATATACACACATGATCATCTTTTTATGTACAGTATCGTTAACTACAGAATGTCATCAATGTCGTCGAACGCGAAGAGAAAAGTAGTGATAAAAGATTATAGCAGATCGAAATAGTGATAATAAATACAGCATTAACAATCGGAAAATGTTTTGCTTGATTATAGAAACAGTTCTGTATCGTTGTGTCACATCGTATGTTCACATCGACATTCTTAATTGGCGAATATACTGCGAACATATCGTGTCTGTTACAAAAATCGTACAAAATAGCGTGATAGAAAATTCATCGAGGATATGACGCTATTTAAGAGACGAAAAATGAATGGGGCTGAATTCGAGTATAACAAAGATTGAAAGGATAGGAATTTATGAACACGAATGACGATCATAGAATTGCGATATAACGCTATAAATATTGACAATGTAACACGCACGCCGCTTAAGATGATACAGTATACTTAGTCTTACCGTTAATAATTGATTTACGATAACGTGCATGTGTAATCGTCGAGTTGGTATACTTATGGAAAATTGCCACGAGCTTGCAACGCAACTAGATCTCGTTTGAATATTCGTGAATTATTAATAATTGAATCATTAATAACTGAATAATATTGGACGAAGACAGTCAAATATTTATAAAATGGCAAGTAAACAGTGACAGATTTTACGGGTTGGTCACTTGTAAATTTGTAAAAATGTTAAAAAAGATGTTAATAACAACAAGTTTTCGACGCATGTTCGCGTATTACTTTTTTCATCTAAATCTATATTATCATATTAATATACATTATCTATAAAAAGTTTTAAAAACATTTCTTGATGAAAAGCGTACGTTTAAGTTTGCATACGGCAAGGGCATTCAATAATAAAAAGGACTCAATAAGTCAAGTTATTGATAATAAATACATATATAAAAGGTATATAATAAAAACATTGATTGGGGAAAACGTATATGTCAAATAATGTTAGAGTTAAGATATTGGCCAATAAAACTCAAATTATATGTAAAATTATTTATATAACATTACATTTGTTGCAAATTGTATAAAATATATATTTCGCGATATAAAATTCTATAAATATTGATATTATTAGCTTTCTCATTTCATATAATAAAATAATGCTTTGTAAGCTTGTTGTAAATTATATCTAACGATATTATTAAGAAACATCTTATACATATATGTATATGTATTATAAAGAGTAAGTCACTAAAATAAATTTATGAATTGCAAAATTATATTTTATATATGTATTTATTTATACGTCACAAACTAATGTGTATGAAGTTAGCATATCAATTGTCAGCATATCAAAAAAAAAGTAGAGTTCTCTTTGCATACAATCGAGTTCTATAGTTCCTGATAATTTTTAACAATAGTTCTGGTCATTAAATATAAATAAATGGAAGTTGAGAAATGATATGCTAACTTCCCGCGAAGTTAGCATATCATATAATTTTTTCAGAATGAATTTTATAGTTCTTGACGAGTTCTATAGTTCTGTAACATAGTTCTGACCATTAACTATCTCTAAATAATTATTAACAATTATTATCAGCATATCACTCGTACTAGAGTGATATGCTATGCTTCTGCGACAAGTTCTCGGCTCCTTCGAAATTTTAAACAATAGTTCTGAACCCCCTGACGATAGTTCCGTACAGTTCTGACCACTGGCAACCTTTAAATAATTATTAACACGTGTTATCAGCATATCACTCGTACTAGAGTGATATGCTATGCTTCTGCGACAAGTTCTCGGCTTCTTCGAAATTTTAAACAATAGTTCTGAACCCTCTGACGATAGTTTCGTACAGTTCTGACCATGGCAACCTTTAAATAATTATTAACACGTGTTATCAGCATATCACTCGTACTAGAGTGATATGCTATGCTTCTGCGACAAGTTCTCGGCTCCTTCGAAATTTTAAACAATAGTTCTGAACCCCCTGACGATAGTTCCGTACAGTTCTGACCACTGGCAACCTTTAAATAATTATTAACACGTGTTATCAGCATATCACTCGTACTAGAGTGATATGCTATGCTTCTGCGACAAGTTCTCGGCTCCTTCGAAATTTTAAACAATAGTTCTGAACCCTCTGACGATAGTTCCGTACAGTTCTGACCATTAACTATCTCTAAATAATTATTAACACGTGTTATCAGCATATCACTCGTACTAGAGTGATATGCTATGCTTCTGCGACAAGTTCTCGGCTCCTTCGAAATTTTAAACAATAGTTCTGAACCCCCTGACGATAGTTCCGTACAGTTCTGACCACTGGCAACCTTTAAATAATTATTAACACGTGTTATCAGCATATCACTCGTACTAGAGTGATATGCTATGCATCTGCGACAAGTTCTCGGCTCCTTCGAAATTTTAAACAATAGTTCTGAACTCCCTGACGATAGTTCCGTACAGTTCTGACCACTGGCAACCTTTAAATAATTATTAACACGTGTTATCAGCATATCACTCGTACTAGAGTGATATGCTATGCTTCTGCGACAAGTTCTCGGCTCCTTCGAAATTTTAAACAATAGTTCTGAACCCCCTGACGATAGTTCCGTACAGTTCTGACCACTGGCAACCTTCAAATAATTATTAACACGTGTTATCAGCATATCACTCGTACTAGAGTGATATGCTATGCTTCTGCGACAAGTTCTCGGCTCCTTCGAAATTTTAAACAATAGTTCTGAACCCTCTGACGATAGTTCCGTACAGTTCTGACCATTAACTATCTCTAAATAATTATTAACACGTGTTATCAGCATATCACTCGTACTAGAGTGATATGCTATGCTTCTGCAACAAGTTCTCGGCTCCTTCGAAATTTTAAACAATAGTTCTGAACCCCTTGACGATAGTTCCGTACAGTTCTGACCACTGGCAACCTTTAAATAATTATTAACACGTGTTATCAGCATATCACTCGTACTAGAGTGATATGCTATGCTTCTGCGACAAGTTCTCGGCTCCTTCGAAATTTTAAACAATAGTTCTGAATTCCCTGACGATAGTTCCGTACAGTTCTGACCACTGGCAACCTTTAAATAATTATTAACACGTGTTATCAGCATATCACTCGTACTAGAGTGATATGCTATGCTTCTGCGACAAGTTCTCGGCTCCTTCGAAATTTTAAACAATAGTTCTGAATTCCCTGACGATAGTTCCGTACAGTTCTGACCACTGGCAACCTTTAAATAATTATTAACAATTGTTATCAGCATATCACTCGTTCAGAACTATTGTTTAAAATTTCGAACGAGCCGAGAACTTGTCGCAGAAGCATAGCATATCACTGTAGTACGAGTGATATGCTGATAATAATTGTTAATAATTATTTAGAGATAGTTAATGGTCAGAACTATGTTACAGAACTATAGAACTCGTCAAGAACTATAAAATTTATTCTGAAAAAATTATATGATATGCTAACTTCGCGGGAAGTTAGCATATCATTTCTCAACTTCAGTTTATTTATATTTAATGACCAGAACTATTGTTAAAAATTATCAGGAACTATAGAACTCGGTTGTATGCAAAGAGAACTCTACTTTTTTTTTTATATGCTGACAATTGATATGCTAACTTCATACACATCACAAACTATAATGGAGGAAGAAGGGAAAAAAAATAACCAAAATTTTTAAAAATATTTCGTTAGCGTTTTATTAGATAAAATGTACAATTACCTATTTTCGCAATAAGAAAGCTATATTAGACTAATTCGTTGACTTTACACAGGAATTAAATTCGCAGCATTATATTTAACAAATCCTCCACTGACTAGAGAAAATAATACAGGAAAAATGCACGAAAGAGATAGTCCCGTGTTTTTGCTTGCAAGTAGATAATGGAAGCAAACCATCACCATAAATAGTATGTATATATCATGACTCGTAATGTATAACAGTGACTTTTATTGTTTGAACCCTTGAAAAGAAGAGTACAAAGAGACGAAGTGATAGTCATTGGAGGAGTTGTATACAGAAATACAAAACCGACCAATAGGACGAATGGTCTGAGATGCATTCCACGAGAATTATAAAAAATTTATGTTATTTATAAAATATTACTCTAAGGGACTTACGATAGGTGATAGTCAGGAGAAGGTTCAGCTACAGATTCAGTAGTGAACAAGGGGTTTGGGAACTCTGGTGGGTGTGGCAGTGGTCCAGCAGTCTTTGGCTGACGTCGATACGCCATAAGCCAGCATGACACAGCGATAGCTACGGCAACCAGTGCTAAAAGCGCCGTAATTATTAATGCTATGATAAAGCCGACCATAGAAACACAGATATCTTCCACTCTTTGGGCTGAAGGAGCTGCAATGTAGCAAAAGAAGCAAGAATGATTATTACTTTCTTTATTCGTTATACGTGAAAGTTGTTATTTCTTTGCGCATACTATGCCTTACCTTCAGCTGGATCTGCTGTATACCTCTCCTCTCTCCTTTCCAGAGTGAATATTAAGTTCGATTGAATAGTTATCTCTTCACGAAGTTGACCTTCATATCCATCAGATACACTTAGAGATGTGTCATTATTCTCGGAATCAACGTCTCTGCGACGACGACCGAAGGCGTTATAACCGCGACAATTTACCTGTTAATAGAAAAGATACATTTACGTTTTTATTTTAAAAACATTAATATTTTTATTGTCAGAATTTGCATTTTGACTTATGCGTATAAAATGTTTGCAAATTATGAGGTGCGAGCGAGTACTCACAGGTTGACAGCGTCCGAAGCACACGCGTATATTGCACTGGAATCTTATATTGTCGCTGCTGGGGAACTTGAACGCGTTAAAGCTAGCCATTAACGATTGAGTCTCAGGATTTTGTTCCCATTCTCCGAATATCGTGGGATCTGTCGCGCAACCATTCTCATCCGTTACGATGTACTCGTTCTCCAAATTATCTTCCATAGTTTTAGCGACGCAATTTCGCGCGAATCCACCATAAATAGCTGCAATATATTATTGTTTATTTATGGTATTGTACAGCAAAAGTAGCCTAGTGCTGGAATAGTAATTAAAAGCACATACGAAGCGTTGCTATAAGTAAAATTCAATACTTACTTGAAGGTTGAACTTCCACTTGGAGCATTAAATTATCCCCAATTTCGGCCGAATTAATTTCATTTCCATTCTGTGCAACTATTTTCATTACGCATATAGGTGGTGGACCGGTGTTAGCAATTGTTCCAGCAGTCGTCAACATGGATACATTAAAGCCGAGGGTAACGTTTTGTTCTCCAGTTTGATATATACATTTAATATGATAAGCTTGTGCTTTATAAGTCATCAATTTCGGATGTTTCTGTATAACAAGCACGAAGCTAGCCTGTCCCTGAAAGATGAATCAAAATAATGTAAATATCTTTCGTGTGTGATACAATAAGCCATTGATACAATTAAAATACAATGCTATTCAACTAACATTCACGTGTATAAGTCCGCAATTGCCAAATGCAACTTTGAACGTCTCTGTTTTGTGATCAGTTTCGGCCGGTATCGAGACAACTCGTCTGCACTGTTCGTCTTTGCTACGTCCTTTAACGTACAAAACCCCGTCGAAGTCTTGATCCTGCAGATGTATTACGACCTGTACTCCATCCGACAGGCAGCTCACGTCCATTTCCGGTCTAGGGAAATCTGTTCGGCCATCCTTTCTGTCGTCTGAAGAATGTTAAAGATATGCATTAAAACGATTCCTCAAACATTGCTCCGATTAACTTGTCATTATTTAAAAACGCAGTTCTTGATAAAAAAAAATAGGTTAAAAATAACAAACTATATCCTGTCCTATCTGAAAGCTTATGTATCAAATCTTATGAATATTTGCAAATTAATAACCGAGATCACATGCTTATTTTTGCAAATTTTCAACGTACAGCATTGGGTGTACGGATTGCCCAAGTAACCGTTGACGCAGATGCAAACAGCTTGGTGTCTGGTAGCGTTGCAGAGCGCGTGTACGCCACACTGTTGCTTCTTACAGGGATCTTGACAAGTATGAGTGACTTTATCGCAGTATCTGTCATCGGCGCAATCATCATTACGTCTGCATTCAATTATACCAACTGAAATTAACCGCGACGATAAATTAGCGAAATCATGTGAGAGGGGAAACATCCCTTGATCGATATATGAAATTAAACGGCCGGCTTACTCTGTCTGCAATATCCGTGTGTGTCTATTCCGTATCCGTATCGCGTCGGGCACACGCAGCGACCGTATTCGTCTATGCTGAAGCCCTTTTCCAAGTCGCACACGCAATAGCCTTCCTCGTTTATCACCATGTTAGACTGTCTGCGACAAGGTATGCAAACGTCGTTCGCGTCTTTACCGAATCCAAGCGGACAGATGCAATTGCCGTATTCATCGCGAATCTGGCCCTTCCCGAGCGGGCATATTTCCGCTGGAACTGGATCGCAGCGGACAATCGCGTTTCCACGGTATCCTGGGAGACATTCGCATATCATTGTTCTGATCGGACTGGTGTCCAGGACTTTACATTCGGCGTTAATGCCGCACGGTGCGATCTTAGTGCACGGATTGATGCATTGTCCGTTGAAACACGCGGTCTGGGATGGGCATTCGTTGTCTGCCTTGCATTTCTCCTTAACTATAAGAGGAACAAGAGATTAAAATCGAAGGATCAATTATATATTGATTTGAATGAAGATAAAGCGGATTTCATCCTTTTACCTTTAGTACATCCTGATTTAACATCGCCGACGTAGCCAGGCGGACAAGCACATTCCACAACGTGATTGTAAACGTTACAGTCCATATTGCCGGTACATGGATTCTGTACGCAAGGATTTTCACAACGATTGTTGATGCAAGCCTTATTGGTAGGGCAGTCAGAGTTAGATCTGCATCCTAGTAGGACGCAGGAGACCCGCGGATTGCCACCATAGCCAGGTGAACATTCGCAGATAGCCTTGTGATTAATGCCGTGGCACACCGCGTTCTTGCCGCAGGAAGCCAAAAACGGCGAGCACGCCGGCACGCAGTTGCGTTGGACACACGCGTGCGAACCGCTGCAATCGCCGTCCGTTCTGCATCCTGCAACTAAATATCAAAATACAACATTATTTTACACAATAATTGATATATAATTATAATTAAAATATAAGACTTCCTGATGGAAATATTTTGCTGGAAATACTATGAAATCGATGAAAAGTGAAATGAAAGTTATTGAAAAATTTTATTGAATGTAATACTGTAAAATATAAGGAAAGTTAAATTATACCATTAAAAAGTAATAAAAATTTTTTTTTAATATTAGGTGTCATGAAAATTGAATTTAAGTAAAACTGAATTTTTACTGAAATACTGATGGAATAATAATGAAATGGGGTCATTTGAGAATTTTAAATACATTTCAATAAAATTTCATTATACATTTTTATTATATATTTTCAGTAAAATATTTCCATCAGGGTTTTCGCAAGTTTTACTAACGTGTCTTAAACCAAAGGAAATGGCGCTCTCTCTAAGCGGAAACTTACCTCTTGTACAAAGAATATCAGGATTTCCGTCGTATCCCAGCGTGCATGAGCATATCGGCTTGTGATTGATGACATTGCAAACCGCATTGGGCCCGCACGCGCAAGGATCCCTGCAGATCGCGTTCACGCAGGACCGTTCCGAGGGACAGTCGTCGTCCTTGGTGCACTCGACCTTCAGGATCGGCGTGGTGGCCCGGCAAGTGCCGCTGCCGCTGCTGACGTACCCGCTAGGACACACGCATACCATGGTGCGTATCGGATGCGTCGGCAGGACACGACACTCGGACGGTTCGGTGCACGGTTGTATAATCGGACATGGAATCTGACACTTGTTGCTCAGACAGGCGAGTGAGTCCGGACAGTCACTGTCTTCCCTGCACTCGGGCCTGACTTCCGGCTGGCAGTTGACGTACGGGTTTCCGGTGAAGCCCGACGGGCAGCGGCATATTGGCAGGTGGTTCAGGACCCTGCATTCCGCGCGAGGCGAGCAGGGATTGTCATGGATGCAGGGATCGATGCACTGCATATTGATGCACGAGTGATCACCTGGACAATCGCCGTTGCTGTAGCAGCCGATCACGCGGCAGCGATCCAGAGGATTGCCGTGATAGCCCTTGCGGCAGCGGCAGTCAGCCACGTGGTTGTTCGGGAAGCACTCGGCATTGGTGCCGCACGGGTCCTTGACCAGGCACGGGTTCACACAATTGTTATTCTCGCAGGTCTTGTCGAGCGTGCACTGGCTGTCGTGCCGGCATTCGACGGAGTGACAGGCGATTTCAGGATTGCCTTGATAGCCCTGCTCGCACGAGCAGATTGGCTTGTGGTTCCTCACGTAGCAAGCGGCGTTGGTACCGCAGTTACACGGGTTTCGACATTGCCTGTTGATGCACGCCTCGCGATCGCTGCAATCGTCGTTCGTCGTGCACGTTCCAATGACCGTCAATTGTACTATAAAATTTGAATAAATTATGAATTATGAATTATTTTCAAACATTTATATTATTTCTGAAATTCAAATGGTATCTAGCTTCGCTTACTTGGCCTGCATACACCGTCGACGTCGGTGATCCAACCCTCCGGGCAAGTGCAAATCATAGTCCTTACAGGAACCGTATCGAGAACGTCGCAACGAGCGTTCTCAAGACACGGCTTGATGACCGGGCAAGGATCGATACACTTTTCCCGGATGCACACCAACTTATCCGAACAGTCGATGTCAACTCTGCACTCCGGCTCGAATTCCTCTACGGCGTGTCGCTCGCAATAGGAGAACGGATTGCCCAGCGGAATGTTTTCAGGACAACGGCAGGACGCAACGTGATCCTGGACGTAGCAAACGGCATTTTGCGCGCAGAGCGAATTCTCGGCGCACGGATTTATGCACCGGCCATCGTTACAAGCCAGATTATTGGGACAATCGTGGTCAGTGTTACATTCGACTCTCTGGCAATGAGCCTGCGGATTGCCGTAATAACCTGGACCGCAACGACAAGCCGATCGATGATTCTTGCCGTAGCATTCTGCGTTGATGGCACATTTATTGTCCAAGATGCAAGGGTTCACACATTGGCCGTTGTAGCAGGTAGCCGCGTAGTCGCACTCGCTGTCAGATTCGCAGTCAACTGAAATAGACAATCGCAATTAGAAATGCGTTAAAAATTGAGGGATTTTTGTGATATAAAATATACACTGTTAAATATTAAAGGACAAAATTTAAACCAATACTTTGAATTAAATAACATTTTATTATTTTTAATTACCATGTGTGTCAAAATTTATTATTTTAACACAAAACTATTATTTTAACTTTATTGATTTAGTTAAATTAATGACATATTGAGCAGGAGCAGTGGCAATCTATAGGAATGATTCAAATAACTCAAAATGAGTATAATTTGACTACAATTTTAACAGTGTACTGTTAACATTAATAACTACACTTGCTGTACAAAGAAGATAGAACAAATGCTACTTACGCTTGAAGCATCCTAACTGAGGGTTTCCAGAATAGCCCGGTGGACACACGCAAGAAGGATAATGATTTACGACGTTACACTTGGCGTTGGGTCCGCAGTTGCAGGGATTAATGCACGCACTATTGACGCATGCATAGTTTCCTGCACACTCGCTATTCGATACGCACTCGGGCGTGATCTCCGCTGCGATCAAAAATATCGTAATATGAAAAAAAACTGTTTAAAACACGATTTCTCGAAAAATATAATCTTTAATTATAACGATCCTTACGTGGTATGCACTTAGTCGTGGGATCGCCGATGTAGCCGATCGGACACTTGCAAATCGGATTATGATTGTCGACGTGGCATAGAGAGCTCCTGCCGCAAGGATCGCCAGCAACGCACGGATTTACGCAGAGTGAATTTATGCATTGCCTATCGCGCGCACATTCGCTATTCGTGTAGCATTCTGGTCGAGGTCCTGGCAATGGAGCGAGCGAAACTGCAACAAAAATTATATAATTAATGACACATACGTCCTAAGAAAATAAAAGATAATAATAATTGCAAGAAACGCTTCAACTTGTGATTTCAATTTTCGCATTTACCTCTTATGCATTCTATGTAAGCGTTGCCGGTGAAGTCTTGAGAACAGAAGCAGATACCAGTATGTGACGTGGATTTACATTGCGCGTTAAAACCGCACTGAGTTGTCAAACAGGCATCCACGCATTTTCCGTCCAGACACGTCTCGTGGTTGGCGCAATCTTGATCGAGATGACATTGTACGTCGCCCAACACTGCAACGCATCCGTTATAGTAAAAAAGAATATTGACTAACATTACACGAAATGTTATTTCTGATGCCGACGCAGTTTAAGACTGACACGTACCAATCTGCTTGCACTGGCCGTTAACATCGGTGATCGTGTTCGGTGGACACAAGCAGATCATCGTACGAAGCGGTGCCGTGTTCAGGACTCTGCACTCTTGTTCACTGGTGCACATACCGGCGGACAAGCACGGGTCTTGACATTTGTTGTTAATGCAAGCCAAATCCAATGGGCAATCGCTGTCCTGCGTGCATTCCGGCTCAATGGAAGGTTCACCTAAGAATCACATATATATGTATTGCACGGAATATCTTGAAACCATCGCTATTTTTTGTCGATCAATTTAAACTCAACTCTTTTTCAATAAAATCAACAATAAAATAACACTTTAAGAATCAACATACCAATGCATGTTATATACGGATTTCCGGTAGTACCCGGAGGACACGTGCACTTCGGCTGATGATCGCGCGCGACACAAATCGCGGCTTCGCCACATGCATCGTCATCGCAAACCGGTCTACAGACTCTGTTCAGTCTATCGCAAGCCTCGTGATCGGCGCAATCTTCATTATAATGGCAGATCGCGGAGATGCAGGCCACGCGTGGATCGCCTTGAGTACCTTGCGGACAAATGCATTGAGCTCTGTGAGACACCGCTGTGCATTCCGCACCCCGACCGCACACAACATCACCGATGAGACACGGAGTGACGCAGTTGTCGTTCCGGCAGGTCTTGTCATAAGGACAATCGTTGTCTGTTTTACATTCCGCTAAAAAAGAAGAAAGAGAGAGAAATGAAAGTTAACGATTGAGTGCAATATCCAAAGTAATAAGAAGCTTTTAGATTAGTTTTCAATACATTTGAGATCTTTATTTTGCCATTAATATGCATCAGACTTGTTGTTTAAAACAAGTTAAAGAAAATGATTATTTTAATCTCATCTCAAGATTTATGCATACATTAATTTCTTATAGAACTATGACAATTCTTAAAAATGAGAAATCTGTAAGAAACTTACGTCTGAAGCATTGAGCTTGCGGATCACCGGCTAAACCGTGTTGGCAGTGACAAGAAGGATGATGATTGATTGTGATACATTCCGCGTTTAAACCGCAGCGATTGCTGGAGCACGGATCTTGGCATAGTTGATTTATGCACGCTTTGTCAGACGGGCACTCGGTGTTTACTCTGCATTCCGGAAGAACTATATTTTCTGTGGATGAGAAAGGAGAGAAATATAAGAAACGCACAACCCCGCTTACATAAAAAAAAATGGAAAAGAATGCGATACGGTACCTTCATAGCAATTTATGAACGGATCGCCGACATATCCGTGAGGACACTGACATATGCGGCGATGATTTTCAATGTGACACTCTGCATTCGCTGCACATGGATTAACGGTGCACGGATTGATGCACCGACGATTTAGACAGGCCATGTCTGGTGTACATTGCGAATCACTCTCGCATATCGCTGCAATTTGTTTGTCCACTAAAAATATACAAAATATTCACAATTCAGTTTTTATTCAACGCTTTTGTCATATACTGAATCATTTTATTCATTAAAAAAAAAAGTAATTTATTTTATTAATTTTAGATGTTTTTCTATATTAATATATATATTTGTTTGAATAAAAATCTACCTGGCACGCAAGCAACGGTGGCATCGCCAGCAAAGTTCGGTAGACATTCGCAGATCATTGTTCTCATCGGTAAGGTATCTACGACGCTACATTTGGCACTAACAATACATGGTTTCGTTTCTGCGCATGGATCTTTGCAAATACCATTGAAACATGCCAATTTGCTGGGACAATCGGCGTCGACTTGACATTCGACCTCTGGTTCTAATAGATCTAGAATAGCAATAAATATTGTATAAGTATTACTAAATCATAATTGTTAGCCATTTTAACAATTTTTTTAAAAAGCAGTCTAATCTAAATTATTATTTGTTATAATAAATGTAAGTTCTCAACTTTTTAGTAACAATAATTTAACAATATAATTCTTTATATCATTATTTCTCATTTTACAGAGTAAATATTACTTCCTAATTTAATATGTTTTTAGTATGCTTTACAAACTTTTTTATAAAACTTATATTAAAAAGGATTCTTACCCATGAGACACGAAGTATAAGGATTACCCACGTAACCAGGTGGACATTTACATATTGGTCGATGATTGACGACATTGCACAATGCTGGTGGTGGACAGTTACAAGGATTGACGCATCTCAAGTTGCGGCAGGCCAAAGAAGAAGCACAATCGTTGTCGCTAGTGCACTCAGGCCTTTCGCATATTTCGTAAGGATTACCCGTATATCCATCAGGACAATAACATCGAGTCTTATGATATCCGTCTGCGGTACATAATGCGTTAACACCGCACTGTGTAACCAGGCAGGTATCAATACACTCGTTATTAATACAAGATTGAATCAATGAGCATTCGCTATCGCTGCGACAACCGACTGTAAAAGAAAATATTAATAAAGTTGATTATATAACAGCAGAAAGAAATATGTCAGTTAAATATATTTGTTTAACGTACGTTGATGGCAATATTGCTGAGGATATCCTGTGTAGCCATCATTGCAGACACATATAGCTCTGTGCATTTGTACATGGCAGCGACTATTAAGGCCACAAGAATCGAGAGTACACGGGTCAACGCACTTTTGATTGAAGCAAGTCTTGTCGTTCGAGCACTCGGAATTTTGTGTGCATTCTGGGATTGGTTCTGCAAAGATATAATTAAAATTAAAATTTTATCGCACACAATAAAAAACATATCTCTTAATTTAACTTTAAAATTAATTATTTCTTGATATATTAATAGAGAGATATTATTACCAAAAATATAGAGATATTAATACTTTGTTAGGCAGAATAATTTCTTTAGATATTAATATATCAATATTTCGTTAAATACAGTTAGATTAGTTTGAATTTGCAAAATAATAAATTACAATAATAACACTGCATGTCGAAATTTCAAAAAAAATATATAGGTCGTCAGTATATTCTATATACAAATGTACCTTCAAGGGCTGGAATTGTGCACTGAACTCGCGCATTGCCCGTGAATCCAACAGGGCAGGAACAAATTGGTTTGTGATTAACGGTCTGACAGATAGAATTGATGCCGCACGCGCCGATGCAGGGATCTCTGCATTTTTGTGAGAAGCAGGCTTTATCACGCGAACAGTCTGAGTTAATAACGCACTCAGGATAGATGCAAATCGCGACGCCATTTCTCACTCTGCACTCGCCGTTATAATTGCAAGGCGATGGACTGCAAGGATTGGTTTCTAAAACAAAAACGCGTGTTTTTGAACAACAGGAAAATAATT
This sequence comes from Temnothorax longispinosus, assembly GCF_030848805.1. Taxonomy (NCBI): domain Eukaryota; kingdom Metazoa; phylum Arthropoda; class Insecta; order Hymenoptera; family Formicidae; genus Temnothorax; species Temnothorax longispinosus. The sequence continues at coordinate 13,326,813 of NC_092360.1, read as the reverse complement.
AGAGAATACAATATAATATATTTTATATCAGATCTAATTTTTTTCTATATTTACCGATCTTTGTATAACATTCCTCGAAGGGATTGCCGATCAACGGAGACGGGCAGCTGCAAAGTGGGCTGTGATTGATCGTCTTACACACTGCCTTGCTGCCGCATACATTCTGAGAGCAGGGATCTTTGCATTTACTCTGTATGCAAGCTTTGTCGCCCGGACAATCCGAGCTGAGAACGCATTCCGGATGACAACCAGTTACACTCGTTGGAACACCTTGCAGCCCAGGCAAACATTTACAAATTGCTGTATTGCCAACTTTCTCGCAGACAGTATTCGGTCCGCACGGTGATGGATAGCATGGATCTGTTTCTTTAGTATCTGAATACAAAAATAAGCAATTAATAACGTTCGTCATAAGGAGAAAAGAAAGAGGCTTAAGAAATGTAGCTTTGTTTAACTTTTTACGTGCGAGATTCAACTTCTTTGATTCACGTTGAGAGATAAAAGATTAAATAATGACGTAATTAGAGATATGGGTAGCAAAGTTACCTTCCACAGGGACTTGGCATAGCGTGAAAGCGTCTCCGATCGTCGGCAACGGGCACGAGCAAATGGGGACGTGATTGGATACGGTGCAGATCGCACCAACGCCGCAAGTACCAGGGCAAGGATCTTGACATCTCGTCTTTATGCACGCTTGCGATTTCGGGCAATCGGTATTCATTAGGCACTCGGGTTGACAGCCTTGGTACGGATTGCCTCTGTAGTTCGGTACGCACTCGCAAATGGCCGTGTCGAATCTCTCGTGGCAATACGTGTTTATTCCACATGGTGAAGGACTGCACGGTCTAGACGGTACTGGCGGTGCTGGAGTTGCTAAAATAACAATAGAAAACGCATAATTAATTTCACATTCGTAGCTACGATTTAAAGTTCTTGCATGCAGTGTATATTATAATATACATTATAACGTAAATTAACATTTCCAGAAAAATAGAGATATTTGCATATAAGAATAAAAGTAAATAAATGTACATTTGTTTCATGCATCGTACATGTCTTTTATACATGTATATAAAGGTGCAACATGTATAATACATATATTCAAAAAGATATTTTGCGCATATCGGTATATGATAAGTAGTTGAGTATAATATTTGAAAAATGATGCAAGATCAATATGTGACAAAAGAAACTGACGTGCAGCTCTTTTAGAAACATCAGTTATGTACAATAATGATATTTACAAGATCTAGAGATCAAGAAATCAAGTTTTAGAGATCAAAATGTTGAACAAGATGCCAGAGTAATATCCATCAGATCAGTTGATACGGGTAAAGCGGGGATTTTCTTACATATTATCTCAGAGCAAACTGTGAATGGGTCTCCAGTGTATGGTTCGGGACAGGTGCATCGAGCTTGGTGCAAAGTGACTTGGCATAGTGCATTGAATCCGCACGATCCAACGCACGGGTCGGTACATTTCTGCTTAATGCATGCTCGATTGGTGGGACATTCGCTGTTTACATGGCATTCGGGTCTACAATTGGGTGGAGATCCTATGAAGGTGGGCAAACAGGAGCAGGAGGGTGTATTGTCGGCGGATACCGCGCACTGCGAGTTCAATCCACACGGTGAGGGGTAACACGGGTCCTTGATGGGTTCTACGTCCGGTGTTGCTGGCGATGAAAAAAATAAATTCATTATTTGTTTCAAAGTTAAGAAAAAGACATCTCAAAGATAACAAACACAATCGAAGAGCCATTCAAAAAGACGTCCAAAAGACTCACCCCTCTCATAGATCTAGACGTTAAGTTTTAGACGTCTATAATAATGACTCTTAGGTGTTTGCGTTGTTTGGAGTACCCTGGGCGGTTACTTACTTATGGGGAAACAGTTGACAAACGGGTCACCGGAATGCTGAACGGGGCACCTGCAAATTGGATTATGATTTCGCACAACGCATAGAGCATTCTGGCCGCAAGCATTTTCACAGGGATTGCGGCATCTCATGTTCACGCAAGCCTTGCTCTGTTCGCAATCGGTGCTAACGAGACACTCGGGTCTGCAGCTTGGCGGGATTCCGAAGTAACCAGGTAGGCAAGAACAGGAGGCTTGATCGCCGAATTCACGGCAAACGCTGTTGGGTCCGCAGGGGGAAGGCTCGCAAGGTTTGACGCGTGCTATCGAGATGTAAGGTGGTAAAATTAGTGGTTTTTCTTTCCAATGGCCGGGCTTTGTCGGGAAATAAACAAATAGAAGGGAGACTCACGTTGCACGCGTCTACAAAGGGTAAACGGATCGCCTTCGTGATCCTTGACGCAGCTACAAGTGGATACATGATTGATAACCGCGCATTCCGCATTCTGGCCGCAAATTTCAATGCAGGGATCCACGCACTTGTTATTCCCGCAAGCTCTATTAAATGGACAGTCGGAATTCTGCACGCACTCCGGCCGACATTCTCGATACGGATCGCCACGATATTCAGGTACGCAAGTGCAGATTCCGTTACGACACTCGGCATTGAGCCCGCATGGCGACGGGTTACATGGGTCTGACGTTACGGTAGGAATTTCTGTATCGAAAGATGCAAGTGTGAGTTTAACGATGATTGTTTTGTATTATTAATTTATGTAAAAAAAAAAAAAAAACACGTATGTGAGCAATAATATGACAAAAGTTCTTACGCATGGGCGCCAGGTAACAATTGTTGAAGGGATCACCCGTGTATCCATCGGGACACGTGCAAGCCGGGGTATGGTTGATTACAGTGCACAAGGCATTAAAACCGCAGGATCCAGGACAGGGGTCACCGCATTTTTCTCTGATGCAGGCTTTATTGCTGGTGCAATCAGAGTTGATTGTACATTCGGCGCGGCAGTAAGGTGGCGAGCCAATGTAATTGGGCATGCACGTGCAAGACGGATAGCCTCCTCTGTCTTGACACGTGGAGAACGGGCCGCAGGACGATGGGACGCAGGGATTTACTTGTAGCGTTGGTGTAGGCATTACTGGAATAAAATTGAATAACAATTTCCGTACGTAGGACCGCTTTCAGCGACGCGATATTCTCGCGATGGACTTCTTCCGGGACTTACAGGGCATGTCGAAACACTTGACGAAGGGATCTCCAATCTGACCGGGTCCGCAACTGCAGAATGGGCTGTGGGACAGGGTGTCGCACTTTGCGTTGATACCACATACACCTGGACACGGATCAACGCATTTCTGATTGACACACGCGCGATTCATAGGGCATTCTGTGCTAACGATACACTCGGGTCTGCAGTCGGGAGGAGTTCCTTGGTAGGTGGGGAGACACGAACAGCTGGCTTTTCCGTTTACATTGAGGCATCGACTATTCGGACCGCACGGTGATGGCTGACAAGGGTCGCCTACAGGAGCTATACAAGATCGATCAAAAAGTGAGATGATGTTTCCATAAACAATTAATAATGACGGACAGGTGCTTGAATCCACTTACGAGTTTCTTGCATGAGCTCGCAGTATCTGAATGGGTCTCCGGTATATCTCAGTTGACAGCTGCATGCCGGTATGTGATTGATGACTTCGCAAATCGCATTGACACCACATGTTCCTGGGCAAGGGTCTTGACATCTATTCCTTATGCAAGCTCGATTGGAGGTACAGTCGGAGTTAATTACGCACTCAGGTCTACAACCCTCGTACGGATTTCCGTAAAAATCGGGTAGGCAAGTGCAGGAGGCCGAGCCAGAAATTTCACGGCACATAGCATTCGCACCACATGGCGACGGTTGGCACGGATTTAGTGGAACAAGCGGTGTGTCGACTAGAATAGAGGAGGTTCATAGATTGTTCAACAATGACTGTCAAGGATGTGCATTCAACGCAATTTACGATAAAAAATTAAACATGTTCCGCGATCATTGCTACATTTCTTCGAAACTTACTCGGCCGGGGATTACACTGGATGAATGAATCACCGGTAAAGTCACCGGCGCAAACGCACATCGGGGTATGACTGACAGTTCTACATTCAGCATTCCTACCGCACGATCCCGGACAAGGATCACGGCATTTCTGATTAATGCAAGCTTGCTGACTGGGGCATTCGCTGTTACTGATACATTCCGGTCTACATCTGGGCGGAGTGCCGATAAACTGAGGCGAGCACGAGCACGATGGGGCGCCATTGAGGATTCGACATATCGCGTTCGGGCCACAAGGTGAAGGTTGACAGGGATCTATCGGTGGCTGTGGTTCTTCCGCTGCAATTTACAAGGTGGTTACGCTTGTTTTTTGGCATAATATAATATTTAAATCTCCAGTTATGTGCGTGAAATCCTTACGTTGCCGAACGCATTGAACGAATGGATCTCCCGTGTATAAAGGCGGGCAGCTGCATATGGGATTGTGATTCACGACGGTACATTGCGCGGTTAATCCACATGCACCGAGGCACGGATCGATGCACTTTTGATTGCTGCAGGCTCTGTTGCGAGCGCAATCGGTGCTTACGAGACATTCCGGTCTACAAGATGGTGGGGCGCCTCTAAATCCGGCGATGCACGCGCAAATCGCCTGGCCATTTGACGCACGACAGTGGCTATTCGGACCACATGGGGATGGACTGCATGGTTGTTCCACGATGATCGAATCTATTTAATGATAATTATTCCGCGTTTATATATCGGGAAATATTCTCGAAGCGAATACTTTCGCACTCAAGAGTCATACGAACCTTGAAGAGGTGTACACGAAACAAATGCGCTACCGGTCATATTTCTTGGACAGCTGCACATAGGCAAGTGATTAACAACGATGCATTCCGCGTTAACGCCGCATGTCCCGGCGCACGGATCACGACATTTATGGAGCATGCATGCCCTATCGCGGGGACAATCGGTGTTAATCACACATTCCGGTCGACAGCCGGCATACGGGTCTCCAAAGTATTCGGGTATGCATGTGCAAACTCCGTTGTTGCATTGAGCGTTCTGACCGCACGGTGACGGGTTGCATCGGTCGGGGGGAGGTACTGAAATATGCACAGGTCAAATTGCAGCGACTTAGAATAATACATATTGCTACGATAATAACATAACGGAAACTCAAGTTCTTACGAGGTATCTGAGGTAAGACGTTGCAACTGACGAAAGGATCACCGGTATATCCTTCAGGACATACACAGGATGGCGTATGATTAATCACCGAACAACGCGCCAAGAGGCCACACGATCCTGGACAAGGATCTCTACATTTTTCTCTGATGCAAGCTCTATTAGCGGGACAATCCGAATTTATCGAACACTCGGGTCGACAATTAGGTGGAACACCTATGTAATTCTGCATGCAGCTGCACGCTGGGGCGTCACCAATGGCTCTGCATAAGGCGTTGGGGCCACAAGGTGAGGGCAAGCATGGGTCCTTCGGATATTGGTCTTCTGGTTTCGGAACTACGGAAAAGTAATACTGATATTCTTCATACACATAAAAAAATTAAATCAGAAACTGATAATGTCAATCACTTAATTTCGACGAATTTTAAATTTTTAAATTTAAAATTTTTATAAGATATCGTGTTCTAAAGAACATACTTGGTGCTGCAAAGCAATAGATGAACGGATCGCCCGTAAAGCCGCTTGCGCAGACACAAATCGGGCTGTGATGTATGACCTTGCATTGAGCATCGCGACCACAGGTGCCGATGCACGGATCTACACATTTTTGATTCACACATGCTCGGTTCGATCCGCACTCCGAATTTACTAAGCATTCCGGTCTACAATTTGGCGGAGTTCCGATAAACTGGGGCAAGCAAGAGCAGACAGCTTGACCGTTATTATCGGCGCATTGACTGTTGGGGCCACAAGGGGAAGGCTTGCATGGTTCACGCTTCTCATCGGGAACTATAAATATATTGTATTTAAAGCGCCACTTATTATGCAATTTTCTATTATTTTTGTCTTGGTTTTTACTCTATTTAATTTCTCTCTCTTACGCTCATTTAACGTTACTTACTGCTGAGAGTCTGATAAACGCAGTTTATATATGGGTTGCCGGTGTAACCAGGGATACAAGTGCAAACGGGGACATTGTTGACAACTTGGCAATTGGTATTGGTGCCGCATGAACCGGGGCATGGATTCTGACATTTTGATCCGATACAAGCTAAATGCGCGGGGCAGTCTGACGAAATGGTACATTCGGGGCGGCATCCTTCGTAGGGATTTCCAATGTATTCAGGCAAGCATGTACAAGAACCAACGCCGTTTTGTTCTCTACATACGGCATTTGTCCCACAAGGCGATGGTTGACAAGGTTGTCTCGGTGCCGGTGGTTCGCCTAAAAGAACATAGCTTTATCCTATCCGTCAATTCCGAATTAACACATACGTTCTCAATCAATAGAAACTCTATCGATTAAATTCCACTGCCGTAATATTACTATAATAATTGAAATATAACATTAACAAGAGCTATTGATAGCAGTGAACAATGGCTGTTTCGATTAAGGAGATGTTCATGTAATAAAAAGACACTCATAAGTCAAGTCTACAAACTTACTAGGCATGATCGTGCATTGAACAAATGGATCGCCTGTGTAACCGATACGACACGTGCAGGTGGGCACATGATTAACGACGTAGCAATTAGCCAGAGGATGACAAGATCCAGGACACGGGTCTCTACATTTGCGATTAATACACGCCATTTGGCTCAGACATTCGCTGTTACTAATGCACTCCGGTCTACAGTTCGGTGGCGTTCCAATAAACTCTGCCATGCAAGAGCATGACGGTGTATCATTGATGACTTGGCACTGAGAGTTAGGACCGCAAGGCGACGGTTGGCACGGGTTTATCGGTCTTGGAACATCCTCCGCTTTAAGATAAAAATATAAAAATTGTTACATGCCCGACACGCGCGTCTACTGGCGTTTATAGTAATCCTAGAGAAACCTACGTCTTGGTACGCAACGTATAAACGGATCGCCGGTAAACACAGGAGGACAGGTACAGATTGGATTATGATTCAACACCTGGCAACGAGCGGATATACCGCACGCACCCAGACAAGGATTGCCACATTTCATATTGATGCAAGCCTCATTCAATGCGCAATCGGTATTAACTATGCACTCGGGTCGGCAGACTGGCGGATTTCCTATGAATCCAGGTATACACGTACATACTGCTTGATTATTAAAGCTCTGGCATCGACTGTTCGGGCCGCAGGGCGACGGATTACATGGGTTCTCAACGACATCTGCAAAAGTAATTATTGACGAAATTGTTTTCTTTCTAAAATATCTTTGAGCAGATAAAATTACTTTGTAACAGAATAACTCTTGCATAGGAATCTCCAATAACTGTTTCTAGTGTGCAAATAATACATTGTCAATAAATTTTACCTTGAATGACCGGATAACACGCCGCAAACGCATTGCCAGACATTCCGTCTGGGCAAGCGCACATTGGAGTGTGATTTATGACTGTGCACTTTGCGTTTTGCCCGCAAACTCCAATGCACGGGTCGAAGCACTTATTACGAACGCACGCCTTGTCTAATGGACAGTCCGGATTTTGTACGCATTCGGGTCGACACGCAGTGTAAGGATCACCTCGATACTCAGGCAGACATGTACAGACGCCGTCGCGACATATCGCGTTGGCTCCGCACGGGGATGGATTACAAGGATCTTGTAGTACAGGAGCAGCTGCAAATATCATTGTCCATCTTAAATGAACATCTCTGCTTTGAAAGGGCTTATGATACAGAATACAATGACTTCAGTTTCGTATTTTAAAACATTCTAATGTATCATTTTTTTTGTAATAATCACTGTTATTCAGTAAAAGCATGGAAATATCCAATCATATTGAATTATTGTGATAAATTTATAACCAACATTAGTTTTTATCAAGGCTCAAAAATTATAAATATTTATAATTTACTTAGAAACTCTTATTAGGGAATTAACTTGGGAAACTTGCATTCATGATTCCTCATTTTCTCCTATCGATTGTATGGGTAATGTATTTTATAAAATAACGAGGATAAAAATGCTTACGAGGAGGTTCCGGGAAGCAATTGGCAAACGCATCCCCGGTGTAACCCTTTGGACAGAGACAGACGGCCATATGATTAACCACGAGGCATTGGGCACCGATACCACACGAGCCTAAGCATGGGTCTCTGCATTTTTGTCTCAAGCAAGCTTGATTACTGCGGCACTCAGAATCTACGGTACATTCTGGTCGGCAGTTCGGGGGGCTACCAATGTAATTTTCCAGACACGTGCACGTCGGCACGCCCGCGTAGCCGCTATCGCGGCAAGTGGCAAATGGACCGCAGGGGGATGGAACGCACGGATTTTCTGGCATTTGAGGTGTGTCTTTGTCTATTTCTGCAAATAAATAATTTCTATTTAATATTAGGTTTACGTCACGCGCTTTGGAGAAACGCACGCTTTAATTCAGATTAAATCACATATAGAGCAGTTATGTAACAACGCGTTAAAGCAATTTGTATATTGCAGCGTACTTACGCGTTTGGAAGCACGTTACAAAGGGATCGCCGGTAAAACCTTGATTACAACTGCAAATCGGGCTATGATTAATTACTTCGCATCTCGCGTTGATGCCACAGATCCCGGGGCATGGATCAACGCATTTACGGTTCTTGCACGCACGATTTACGGGACAGTCGGAGCTGACAGTGCATTCCGCGCGACAGCTCGGCGGAGTTCCGATAAATGTGGGTAAACAAGAGCACACCGCTTGACCGTTTAATTCGCGGCACTGACTATTAAGTCCACAGGGAGAAGAACTGCATGGATCACGTTCTAACGCTAAAAAAGAAGATTTTAAATTTAATTTCGCAAAGTTACAAGAATTCTAAATGGTCGAAAAATAAATGTAACAGTCGTGCAAAATATAATGGTTGATACGTTTATAAAATTTACTACAGATACTACTGCACATTGCAATTAAGTTTGAACCCAGTGAGAAATGACCCGTCGAATCGACGGATCATTTCTCCCTGGGGAATAATTCATACATTTTGGAAGTTCCAATAAATCGCGGATTAATTGTCGGATTAGAATGCATGTTCCTTAAGAATTTGAACTTACTCGTATCTTGCACAATTCTATTACAAGAGACGAACGGGTTGCCGCTGTATCCAGGTTGACATGTGCACAACGGCGCGTGATTTACCACTTGGCAAATCGCATTATACCCGCAGAAACCTGGACAAGGATTCTGACATTTCGATCCGACGCACGCCCGATCCGCGGTGCAATCGGAATTTATCGTGCACTCGGGTCGACAGCCATCGTATGGATTGCCTGTGTAATCTCGTAGACATGTGCAAGAACCGATACCATTCGATTCGCGGCACACCGCATTAAAACCGCACGGCGATGGAATGCAAGGTGTTGGTTTTACAGCACTTATAACATCGTCTACAAAAAGATATTAGATTCACTTTCTGTTCTTAAAACAATATCAATCAGAGTCTGGCAAATCATCAGCAATGTAACAAGTATTCCAGAAAATCATCGGATGCATATTTTCAATCACAGATTAAAATAAAATCTTAGTAAAATATTAATTGTCATAACAACGAAATGTTGATTTTAAATCACAAGCATTGAAAATGTAATAAATAACAATAATAATAGTAAATAAGGTATGTGTATAAAATATTGCAATAAAATAATATATATAAATATAAATGGCAGTACAAATATAGATAAAATGATATGTATCTTATTTCTTATTTAATTTCAACTAAGTTTGATCTTAATACAAGAATTTAATTTAATCGTCATTTAATGTTAAAAATTAAAAATTTGTCATAATCGACGACTAAAAATGCATCCTGTGATTCTACGATTCTACTCTATACACTACCACACGATTACTGCACTTACTTTGTTTGGGGTTGCATAATACAAACGGATCTCCTTCGAATCCGACAAGGCAAACGCACATAGGCGTGTGACTTATTACTCGGCAATCAGAATTAATACCACAGGAGCCCGGACATGGATCGCGACACTTCTGATTGATGCACGCTAGCTGCGTGGGACACTCGCTATTGCTAACGCATTCGGGTCTACAATTCGGCGGATCGCCAACAAACTCCGGCAAGCAAGAGCATGAATATGCGTTGTTTGCAACTTCGCATTTGCTGTTAAGTCCACACGGAGACGGAACGCAAGGATTAACGGGCGTTGGAGGTTCTATCGCTGTTGAAAAAATAAAGAGTACAATATGTTCTCGACGATAAATACATCTAATGCGCCTGGTTAATTACTGCTTTTAAATTACTCACGTCTTGGGACACACTGAGTGAAGGGGTCGCCGGTCAACTCGGAGAGACAAGAACAAATCGGATTGTGATTAACTACGGTACATTGGGCTCTAATGCCGCACGTTCCGGGACAGGGGTTTATGCATTTTTGATTATTGCAAGCCATATTGGCGAGACAGTCGGAACTAATAATGCATTCGGCTCGGCAATTAGGTGGTGCGTCCAAGTATCCAGGGAGACACGAGCAGACAGCTTGATCCCTTATCCTTCGACACTGACTGTTCGGTCCACAGGGTGTCGGGTTACATGGGTCTTTTGGTATCGCGTCTATTTAAATGTTAAAAAATATAAATATAATTACAGGAGGGAATAATTATAATACCGATCATTCACGACATAATTTGAAATTGATCGCTCGAATGAGCGTACCATCTATTGGAGAACATTGCATGAACGCATTTCCAGACATTCCCTGCGCGCAAGTGCAGACTGGTACGTGATTTACGACAGAACACAAGGCATTGACACCGCAGATTCCGAGACCGCACGGATCTCGACATTTGTTCTTAATGCAAGCCCGGTCTCTCGGACAATCCGAATTTAAGATACATTCTGGACGGCATCCGAAGTTTGGATTCCCTTGATATTCGGGAAGGCAACTGCATACACCGTTAAAGCATTGCGTATTCGCGCCGCAATTTAAGCATGGATCCGTTGGTTTAGGTGCTGTGTCTGAGGAACGAATTTTAGCATTCAGTTTACAATAAAGTTGAATTTAAGTGAGATATTTTCTAAATATCATAAAGAGATATAATTCTTAGATCTATTTCTATAAATGGCATCACAAAATATTCTTGTGACTGTCTTACCTTCCTCGGGAATTGGTCTACACACTATAAATGGATCCCCAGTGAACCCATTGGGACAAGAACATGTAGGTGTATGACGAATAACATTACAAATTGCTCCTACTCCACATACTCCATCGCAAGGATTTCGACACTTTCTTTGAATACACGCCTGATTAGTCGGGCATTCTGGATTAACTGAACATTCGGGCCTACAATTGGGTGGTGTTCCTATATATGTTGACAAACAAGCGCAGGATGCTTGGCCGTTAATGTCACGGCATTCCGAATAAGGTCCGCAGGGTGAAGGTGCGCAAGGATTTACAAGTGGACGAAGTTCTTCATCTTTAGCTATGGACATACAAATGTGTCTGTTATGCGTTTTCCCTTGAATATCTTTGACGTTTAAATACGATTTTTCTAATCAAAATAAAGTAGATTAGATATTTCATCTAATATGAGAAAAAATGACTAATATTTAAAAAATGACTAATATTTAAAAAATTTACTTTATTTCAAAACAAAAGAAACACGCAAGGCAAGAAAAAATTTTCCGAAGAAAATATATTCGGAATTTGAGAAAATATTTCTCCGTTTTCTTAATAATTGACTTATTTCACTTTATGATTTCAATTTACGAGATTTTCGATTTTCAAACATTCTTACGTGGCATTTGGAAGCAGGCAACGAATGGATCGCCAGTAAAACCAGATGGGCACGAGCATATGGGATTATGATTGATTGTTTCGCATCTCGCGTTAGAACCGCACAATGCACGACAAGGATTGCTACATTTATGCGAGATGCACGCCAGATTAAAAGCGCATTCGGCACTAACAGTGCACTCAGGGCGACAGTTTGGTGGGCTGGCCACCCACTGGAAGTCGGGTAAGCAAGTGCAGACGCTCGTGTTATCCACAACACGACATAAACTGTTGGGTCCACATGGTGATGGTTGGCAAGGATTACTGACGACACTATCTCCTTCTAAAAATTGCATTGTTTCACAAATCAACCACGATTGCATTTCGCTATTAATCGAACAATTACGAGAAACGATATATGTATTAGACTCAATGTAATCGTACCTATTTCTACCGGAGTGCAATATGAAAAGGCGTCGCCGGTGTATCTAGGATAACAGTTGCATACCGGCAAATGATTAACCACCTGACATAACGCATTGCGCCCACACGATCCCGGGCACGGGTCTCTACATTTCGTATTTATACAAGCTAGATTGGCGGGGCAGTCCGAATTTAGGATACACTCCGGCCTGCATCCTTCGTACGGATTGCCGGTGTAATTCGGCAAGCACGTACACGAACCGGCACCATTGAACTCCTTGCACACTGCATTGGAGCCGCAAGGAGAGGGAGTGCAAGGATCAACAGGTGCAGGCGGCAACGGTGTGGCTAAAAGATGACATCAGTGAAAACATAAGGTTTATAATCAAAGGAAAGGTATGAATATCCCTGTATAAATCAGATATCAAAATCAGTATAATTACGGTGATTTGTCATTTCAACGAAATAGATACAGAAAAGATTTCTATATTTATTCGCAGTAATATTGCAACAATTTTGAGATCCACTTTCCTGTATCTAGAGCATCGAACATTCAGCAGATTACCGAAATTATACCAGTTTCAGTTCTTGAACGGTACTTACGTTCTCTCAAGATGCATTGCGTGAATGGATCACCGGTGTAACCGTTCACGCAAGAACACATCGGGGTGTGACTGACAACGTGACAATTAGCGTTTGCACCGCAGGAGCCAACGCACGGATCCTGACATTTCTTGTTAATACAGGCTAAATGATTGGAACATTCACTGTTACTGACGCACTCCGCTCTGCAGTTAGGCGGACTGCCGATGAAATCGGGTAAACACGTGCACAGAGACTCATCGCCGCGCGGTTGGCATTGCGAGTTGGGGCCGCACGGGTTTGGCTTGCATGGCGTAGGGGGTAACACAGGTACTTGTGCTAAAAGAGCAAAGTTCGATATATAAAAAAAAACGAGAATTTTTTTAAAATTTCCTTGGGATCATATTAATCATAAACACAAACCTAACGATACTTACGTGGTGATAAATAACATCTAACAAAAGGATCGCCTGTTTGAGAGGGTGGACATACGCAAATCGGATTATGATTCACTACTTGACAGGATGCGCCTAATCCGCAACTTCCAGGACAAGGGTTCGTACACTTCTGGTTGCTACAAGCCTCATTCTGGGGGCAATCCGTGCTGACTATGCACTCGGGTCTGCAGGTCGGAGGGCTACCTATATATCCTCTTATACAGGAGCAAACTGCCTGGTTATTTATAACGCGGCATTTGCTGTTCGGTCCACAGGGTGAAGGGGCGCATGGATTAGCGGGTGGCATGTCTAATATACAAAAATAATGGATATTTAGTCCCCGGGAATGATTTACGAAAGATTGTGTAGTTATTTCACATAATTTTATAGCATTGAGAATCGGGGCATCGGTCTTGAAATAATGGGACGCTATATACCTTGTAGAGGCGTGCATTGGCTGAATGCGTTGCCGGTCATATTTCCAGGGCAACTGCACATGGGAACGTGACCGATCACGGTGCATAACGCGTTAACGGCGCAAGCTCCGGGGCATGGGTCCAGACATTTGTTACGTATGCACGCTCTATCGCGAGGACAATCCGCGTTTAGGACGCATTCCGGTCGGCAACCTACATTCGGATCTCCTCGGAACTCCGGTAGGCAAGTACAGATACCATCGAAACATTGTGCGTTAGGGCCACAGGGTGATGGGACGCAGGCATCTTCGACCGGGGATGGAATCGCTGCAAAATATAATCGGTATAGGGATTAACGAACTCGAAATATATTTCGAGCCATGTAAAGATTTCGAATGACGCGTTTTCGAATTAGGGTATTACTGGACGGCTCGTGACGCTTACGTGTTGCTGGTAATATCTCGCAAAGGACAAACGTATTTCCAGTGTAGCCCTCGGGGCATCTGCACGTAGGAATGTGATTAATGACCGAACATAGGGCATTGGTGCCGCACGAGCCGGGACATGGATCCACACACTTCATGTTGATGCAGGCTTTATCACTTGAGCATTCCGAGTGTATGGTACATTCGGGTCTGCAATTAGGTGGCTGACCCATGTAATTTTCCAGGCAGGTACACGCGGGAGAGCCACCGATATTCCTGCATTGGGAGAAACTACCGCACGGGGATGGCACACAAGGGTCTTTCTGTACTAGCGGTGGTGTTACAGCTGAAAGATATTTGGAGGTTGATGACGGTCATACGATATGTAAAGGGCACAGGGCAGTATATGTTGAGAGATTGGGTTAATATAGTTCTTCATGCATTCGATGGTGGTCTTACGTGGAATTAACGAGCATATGGTGAACGGATCTCCGCTGTAACCGGACATACAACTGCAGATGGGGCTGTGATTAACGACCACGCAATTGGTATTGAGTCCGCATGGGCTTGGGCAGGGGTTCACGCATTTGTAGTCCTTGCACACTAATTGCGGGGAACACTCTGAGCTAGCGACACATTCAGGTCTACATGCAGGTGGGGTTCCAACGTACGTCGGGAGGCATGAACAGACAGCCTGTCCGGACACTTCTTTGCATTTGCTGTTGGGTCCACAGGGTGATGGGGCACAAACGTTCTCGTCTAAGATTATTTCTGGGAAAAATTTAATGCATTAGTAGAATTCACGTAGATAAGTATAAAAACAACCACAACAATTTTTTAAAAAATTGTTTCTAAAAGCATTATTAATTTTAATCATTTTAAAATTATCAAAAAGTATAACTGTGCCTCATATAAAATATTCTTTTTTTTTTTTGAATAATTTATATATGTACTAATATATATATTCGAATTATATCAGTTTATACATAGGAATCTAAAATGTAAAAAATTTATCGTCTTTTTGAAAAATATAGACTTTGAATATTAATTAAAATAGTTTAAAAAATTCTTTTAATCTTTTATTTCAAACTTTTTTCTAATAAAATAAAAACTTTGAAAATAAAAGAATGTGAGCATCGTGTGAAATGTCTCATCATAAATTTTAATATACTTATACAATAAACTCATCTGAAAATCGAGAAAAAAAGATGCAATATGTAAGGCAATATCTTTTGTGAACTCAATATTTCTAATGTTTTTTTCTTCGTAAAAATAAAAATTGTATTATTTTTATCGTAAAAGATTTCCGCAAAACATTAGACTTTAATTAGTAAGGACACTTACTATCTACAGAACAAGTAATGAAGGGATCTCCGGTATATCCGGGAAGACATGTGCACATCGGTTGATGATTGACAACCGAACATTCAGCATTTCGGCCGCACATGCCGGCGCAGGGATTAGCGCACTTGTTTCTCACGCACATCAAATTGGATGGACAGTCGGGATTAATGACGCATTCGGGTCGGCATGCTAAGTACGGATTGCCGACATAGCTAGTGACACACTGACAAATTGCGACATTGTCTCGCTCTCTACATATCGCATTCGCGCCGCATTCGAAGATTGCGCAGGGCGACGGTTCTGGTTCCAGTTCTGTTGGGCGTGCTAAAACAATGTAAAGGGCAAACGGATTAAGCAACGTCGCATAAACGTAAGGCCGGTTGGTCTCGTAGTTTTATATAAAAGGGTTTTTTATCCCTTACGTATCGCGGAGCAGCGCGTGTACGGATCACCGGTGAGACCATAGGAACAGACGCAATGAGGCACGTGTTGTACCACATGGCACTCGGCATTCTCTCCGCATAGACCTGGGCAGGGGTCCCTGCACTTTTGCCGCACACAACTTTGATGGCTGGGACACTCGGGATTGGAAATACATTCGGGTCGACAATACGGGGGCGAGTCTCTGTATTCGGGTAGGCACGAGCAGGATGGCAAATCGTTAACGACCTGGCACTGAGCGTACGGACCACAGGGTGAAGGCTGACAAGGGTTTATCACTACGGGTGCTACTGGTTCTAAACAGGATAACATGTTTCGATCTTAGTCTGGTGGTCGAGGCTTACGCGATATACTTCAAATTAAGATTGTCTTACTCATAACGTCGCATCTGATGAACGGATCGCCTGTATAGCGCTCGGGGCACGAGCAGACAGGGTTGTGATTTACGACTACGCATCTTGCTTGCATGCCGCACGTACCGGGACAAGGATCTCTACATTTCTGATTAGCGCAAGCTTCATTCGGCCGACAGTCCGAACTAATAGTACATTCGGGTCGGCAAAGAGGCGGCGATCCAAGGAATTCTGGCGCACAAGTGCACACAGCTTGTTCATTTAATTCTCGACATATGCTGTTTGGACCGCAGGGATTCGGGCTGCACGGTCTTGTTACGGGCGGAACTACGTACGACAGGGCAAATACCAATTAGCACATTTTCGAACACATGGATTAGGTTTCTCGCTCTTGATATCGTACCTCTCATTATATCGCAGGAAATGAACGCGTTTCCAACAGTACCGGGGGGACAACTGCACATTGGTGTGTGATTTATCACGTTGCATAAACTATTTTGTCCACAAGTACCTGGACAAGGATCGACACATTTGTTTCGTATACAAGCCCTGTCGGTTGAGCAGTCTGTACTGAGTACGCATTCTGGTCGACAACCGACGTATGGGTCGCCAAAGTATTCAAATAAACAAATACAAATGCCATTGTTGCATTGAGCGTTTGGTCCACAAGGTGATCTACTGCATGGATCAGTTGGCTGCGTTGGCTCGTTGTCTACGTCAATTACAATTGTCAGTTTAAAGCAAGTTATTAATACATTGTAAAACACATTGTTGCAAAAAATTAAGGAGATTTCGCTATATAACTTACAGATTGGCACAGGTTGACAACCGATAAACGGATCGCCGGTATAACTTTCTATACATCTACAGATTGGAATGTGGTTGTGAACAGTACAATCGGCATTCAGGCCGCAAGAACCTGGGCACGGATCTTGGCATCTTTCGCGAATGCAAGCCTGATTGCTCGGACAGTCGGCAGGAATAACGCATTCGGGACGACAATTTGGCGGTGTACTAACGTAATTAATCATACAGGAACAAGATGGGTAACCATTGATATTGCGGCATTGTGAGTTAGGTCCGCACGGAGAGGGTATGCAAGGATCCGAGGGCAGGCTCGGTAAGTAACTCGGTGTAGCTAAAATTTAAAGCAAAATCTCTAAATTTCTAAATAAAACTATTAAAAAATACTTTTAAAATAAAAATTGATTATATAACTATTTTTTAATCAAAGATATAGAATATTCTCTATAATGTTCTATATAAAATTTTAACGTTTCCAAGGATATAATTTTGCTATTTTGTATAATAAAAGTTTTGAATGGAAACAAAGAAATATTTTAATGCATAGTTATCTAGAAAAAAGATGGGAAGATATTGACATTTTTTTAAATATAAAAAATAATAAACTAGAGCAAAAGTTTGAATGTGTATATAAGATTTGTTCCGCTTACGTGGTGCGAATAAGCAGCGTACGAATGGATCACCGCTAAATCCAGGTTTGCACATGCATATTGGACTATGATTCACGACTCTACATGTTGTGCCCTGACCGCACGAATTGGGGCAAGGATCGATACACTTGTTATTCTCACAAGCGCGATTCGTCGCGCAATCCGTGCTAACTGTGCATTCGGGTCTACAACCGGGCGGTGCGCCGATATAAGTAGGCAGGCAAGAGCAAACAGCTTGGCCGTTGCTTGCTCTGCATTGACTGTACGGTCCGCAAGGGGATGGTTGACAAGGATTGACATTATCTGCTACAACCGCTGCAAGAAAGTTAGATATTTAAAGTCACGTAATTGTCCTCAGAACAGACGCGCGCGAGCTTTAAGCGATCTCTTACGAGCTTCGATGATAAGGCTGCAGAATATGAATGGATTTCCCGTGTACCGCTCGAAGCAAGTGCAAGTTGGCGCGTGATTAATTACGTAGCACTGAGAGTTTTGGCCGCACGTTCCTGGACACGGATCTTTGCATTTCAAACCGATACACGCCTGATTGGACGGACAATCGGAATTGAGCGTACACTCGGGTCTGCACCCTTCGTAAGGGTTGCCGATATAATCGGAGGAGCATGAACAAGAACCAGCATTTTGCTGAACTCTGCATACTGCATTTGCACCACACGGAGATGGTGTGCACGGCGTGGATATGCTAGGTTGTATATCGACTAAAATGAGAATAGAATAGTAATTAAATTATTCATTCTTAAAAAGAAACATCCTTGTGGATAATTTAAAATGTAATAATTATCCAATATTAATTTTATAATTCTTTCAAATAAATGAGAAACATATGGATTAATAAAATAAAGACTGAAATAAATCTGACTTTTTAAATATGTAAATATTTAAATTATTTTTTAAAATTTTCTTACATTGTTGAGGAGAACACTGTGTAAACGGATCGCCAGTATAACCGGAGGTGCACGCGCACATCGGCGTGTGGCTAACAACATTACAAACGGCATTGATGCCGCATGCGTTGATGCACGAATCGCGACATTTTTGGTTGATGCAGGCCATTTTGTTCGAGCACTCGCTATTACTGATACACTCGTATCGGCAATTTGGAGGTGATCCGATAAATTCTTGCAAGCATGAGCAAGAGGGTTGATCATTGATCACTTGGCATTGCGCGTTTGGTCCACACGGTGATGGTTGACAGGGATTAAGCACAGGTACCGGTTCCTCAGCTTTAAAAGTAATAACCGGTTAATTAACCGAGGCACTATATTAAACTTTATTTATGCGTGTTCAAAGTAATAAAATAAAATAAATCGCGAAGGCAGTTTAGTTTACGTGTGGAAAATTTAATATTTGAAAATATTTTCGAGAAAGAATAAAAAAAAGAGTTTTCTTACGAAGAGGGAAGCAATTAATAAACGGATCTCCGGTCATTCCGGAACGGCAGACGCAGACAGGATTGTGATTAATGACGTTGCATATTGTGTTGCGCCCGCAACTTCCCGGACAAGGATCCCGACATTTTTGATTGGTGCACGCCTCGTTCTTCGGGCAATCTGAGCTAATTACACATTCGGGTCTGCAAGTCGGAGGCGCGCCGACAAATCCACTTATGCAACTACATACAGCCTGCATATTATTTTGTCGGCATTGACTGTTCGGACCACACGGAGACGGATTACATGGGTTGCTAATGGGTGGTGCTATAAGAAAAGATTTGAATTATAGAATAAAGATTCGACGTGCTAAGAATGCGGAGGTTTGAAAATTAAACAAGATTGATAGATATTTTGACGTCGTTATGTTTAGAACTTCCTGAGAATACCTGGCACGGGAGAACACAAGACGAAAGCATTTCCATCCATTCCCGAGGGACAACTACACATGGGAACATGATTGTACACATTGCACACGGCATTTTGGCCGCAAACACCTGGACAAGGATCCACACATTTATTTCGCACGCAAGCCTGCGTGTTCGGGCAATCGTTATTCAATACGCATTCTGGCCGACAACCGCTGTAAGGATCCCCGAAATATTCTGCTATGCAAACGCAAATTCCTCCGTTGCATTGCGTATTGGGTCCGCAAGGTGAAGGCGTGCATGGATCCGGTTTGGAGGGAGCAACAACGACTGCAATAATTTCGCGTAAGAAGAGGATCAAGTACGCTATCGGGGGAATAATAAAAAAATTATTATTATTATATATTTCCGATGGGAAATCTTACGTGGCTTTATGGAACATCCGATGAAAGGGTCGCCGGTGTAATCGGGCAAACACGAACAAATTGGCACGTGATTTACGACACTGCATTCGGCCATAATGCCGCATGAGCCTGGACAGGGATTTCTACATTTTTGTTGCATGCAAGCCATATTAGCTGGACACTCTGCATTGATTGTACATTCTGGTTTACAATTTGGCGGACTGCCTCTATACGTTGGTAAACAAGAACACGATGGCACTCCTCCTATATCGCGACATTCGGAAAACGCGCCACAAGGTGACGGTACGCACGGGTCTCTCGTAATGTCACTTACGACGGGCGGACTCACTGCAATTACGATAATGAACAGTTTGAAAGCTATAAAATTATTATAAAATCTAATTGATTGCACATATACTCCAATCTCGATACAGCATTCTCGTAAATATCAATCGAAAGCAAAAGATATTACTTATTGTGCTAGAAATTAGACTAGAAATTACAAATTGTTAACAATATTGTTAACAAATATTATTTATTGATTCGAAGAGAATTAAGAGAATTAATCAAATAGAGTTAAACGTGATCTTGGAATAGCTTTCAGTACTTTTGAGAGGAACACTTTATCGAGGTCCGAGTGTATTTAATCGGGTAAATAATTACAACTGGTAACGTATATATATTCGCCCGTTAAATAAATACCAATAATATTAGACAAAAATTGAAAATCGTACCAGGTGTCTGGAAGCAAACGGTAAATGGATCGCCGGTAAAACCGTTTCTACAGGAACAAATTGGATTGTGTTTGATAATTCTGCAATTCGAATTTCTACCGCAGGAGCCTGGACAGGGATCTTGACACTTTTGATTCAAGCAAGCAAGATTGAGGGGACAATCTGAGCTTGTCACGCATTCAGGGCGACATGCGGGTGGACTACCGATGAAATTCGGTAGGCAAGAACAAACTGCTTGATTATTATTATCGCGACATTGGCTGTTGGGTCCGCAAGGTGACGGATTACAAACATCCCTCGGAGTATCGACTAGAATGATAAATGCATCTTTCCAATTTTTTACATTAAAGTAAAAAAAATAATTTAAAATATTTATTTACGAAAATATTGAAACGTAATTATATATTCACTCTCGAATTAAATTAAGACGTGTAAAACATTAATTTTAAGTAAAAAAAAAAGAATAATATTACAGTATTGTAAACCTTGTCAAACATGGAATAAAAAGTTTGAAGTAAAATAATAAGAATATAAAAGAAAATGGCAATAAGAGTGAGGTTTGAAGTTTCTCAGTATTCGGAAAAGTATTCGTACCGATATCGCGCATCACAGTGCAGTATTGGAATGGGTTGCCGCTGTAACCGGAAATACATGTACAAGTTGGTCGATGATTAATAACTTGACATTCGGCGAATTGTCCGCAGACACCGAGACATGGGTCTCTGCACTTTGATTGTACGCAAGCAAGAATAGATATGCAATCCGTATCAACTACGCATTCCGGTCGACATCCCTCGTAAGGATTGCCGACATAATCTGGTAAGCAAGAACAGGATCCAGCACCGAACTGTTCCTTGCAAACGGCATTAAAGCCACAAGGTGATGGTTTACAGGGTGACAATGGGACTGGTGTGGCTGAAAACAGAATATGAACTAGGAAACATCTCTCAAACCTATTTGTTACGATATTTTTTCAAGCTCACGTTATATCTGAAAGTCTCAACGTGATTTTATGATCGATTAAAAGTCGAAAACTAAATGTTTCCTACGTTTTGCTCGGATCTAAATATAATTTCAGTTCTGTGTAAAATCGATGCTTACGTGGTTTCAGTATACATTGCGTAAATGGATCACCGGTGAAATCGTTAGGACAAACGCACATGGGCGTGTGGCTTACTACACGACACTCGGCGTTGGCCCCACAGGAACCTTCGCAAGGATCCCTACACTTCTGATTCATGCATGCTAAATGAGCAGGACATTCACTGTTGCTAATGCATTCTGGTTTACAATACGGTGGTAAATCCAAAAATCCAGCTAAACACGAGCACGAGGGAGCATCGCCGATAACTCGACACTCAGCGTTCGCTCCACAAGGAGATGGCACACAGGGGTCTGTTTGCAACACAGGTTCGGGTGCTAATGGAAAGAAAAATGTTGAATAAAAAAGTTTGGAATTAAATAAATTTAAAACTCAAAATTCATATTATGATCATTTCGAAATATATGAATTACTCGAGATGTTAGATAAAATCGAACTAAGTATTAATAATAAAAATGCTTTTAAATTTTTATAAAATATTTGTTATACTTGTTTGTTGTAATAATAAATATTATGTAAAATAATAAAACTATTTTCAATTTCGATCTTTCGATCTTCGTAAAATCACTGATTTTTAATGCGTTTGAAACTTGAAGAAAACAGAATATTTTCTTTTATATATTTCTATACTATATCCGCATATCTGCGTTGGAATCATTAAAACAGATATCACTGATATCAGTGTTAATTGCCTAATGAAGGTAATTGATATTTGTAATTGGTATTTGTTCTTACGTCGTGGGATACATCGAATGAACGGGTCTCCGGTGAGTTCTCCGCAGCTACATATGGGATTATGATTAATCACTTGGCATGTGGCTTGAATTCCGCATGCACCGAGACAGGGATTTATGCATTTCTGATTGCTACACGCTTCTGTCAGAAGACACTCGGAACTGACAGTGCATTCCGGCCTGCATGCTGGCGGTACGCCAAGGAATCCCGCCACACACGAGCATACAGGTTGCCCGTTGTTCTCTCGGCAAACGCTGTTGGGTCCGCAGGGCGAGGGTGAGCAGGGATCTCCTTTCGGGGTATCTAACATTCAATATAATAGCGATCTTATACTTTGCTCTCAAAAAGATAGGAGTATTCATATTTTACGAATATCATCAAGAAGGCTGAACTCTACGATTATCATTATCAATAAAAATTCGTAGAAATTACAAATCGATCGCATTGATTATACCTTCGACTATGGAACATTGAACGAAGGCATTGCCGATCATTCCGGTCGGACAGGTGCATATAGGCACATGATTATATACGGAGCACAATGCATTTCGACCGCACGTGCCCGGGCAGGGATCCACACATTTGTTACGCACGCACGCACGATCGTGGGCGCAATCGGTATTCATGACACACTCGGGACGGCAACCCACATATGGATCACCCTGGTATTCAGGCAGACATATGCAGATGCCATTGTTGCATCGTGCATTCGGTCCACAGGGATTCAAATTGCAAGGGTCGATAACTGCAGGTGCCGCTGTAAAAGAATGCGGATAAGGAACTGAATGTCATGACGGAGTCCGAAACAAAATTTTACGAATGTAACGCATAACTTCCACACAACATTTCAGCCATTGTATTCGTATCTAATGTGCATTTCTATTTCTCGAAATTTAAATATCTAGTGGATGCTTAATGAGATAATTGAAGCAAAACATGTAAAGAAAAATTTGTTTAAAAAATTTAAAGAATGTCTAAAACATTACACGTGCATTGTTGGAGATATCTCAGTTCCTGTTTTTACACGATAAATAACAAAATCTTGACCAAGCCAAACTACACGAACATTAAAAAGAAATTCATTAAAAAGTTGAAAATATCTTTTCAAGATTTCTTCATATCTGAGCAAGTTGAAATTCTCTTGTTTCACTTAACATTCGCTAAAACTAAAACTAATAAATTCTAAAAACGTTAATTCAAGAAACATCGTGCGTTACAATTCGCGAAAGTTTTCTTCGAAACAAATTTTTCATGACTTTAGGATGCGGAGAGTCTCTTACTTGTCGGTCTGGGATAACAATTACTGAAAGGGTCACCGGTGTATCCCTCGGGACAGGTGCACACGGGTACGTGATTATAGACTGTGCACAATGAAGTAATGCTGCAGGAACCTAAGCAGGGATCCCTGCATCTTTCATTGCTGCAGGCGAGATTCATCGGGCATTCGGAATTCACGCGGCATTCGGGGCGACAATTCGGCGGTGATCCTCTGTAGGTCGGCAGACAAGAACACGACGGTGTGCCACCGATGTTCCTGCACTCCGCGTATACGCCGCACGGGGACGGCAAGCAGGGATCTTTGGGGGCTACGGGAAAATCTAGCGGTTCTGAAATTCAATAGTAAAACAGACGTAACCAACTACTCGCCGTTTGTTTGTAAAAATGTCTATATCAGCAACAAATCAATTGCATTTATGCATGAGAGTAAAAATAATGAAGTGTCATGAAAAAATAATGAGATGTCATTGAATACCATACGATATTATCGCGCATGGTATAAAACTTGTGAGGATTAATATTATGATATGATATTATGACATATTAGAGCAAATTGAGCTGAGGATAACAGTTGCAGCAACGTCAGTCAGTTTCAAAATTAAGCCATATGATTATGAAAGATGAACTTATGGCGTGGATGAATGAAGCTGATGGCCGTGAACTTCTGACGTGAATGAACGAATAAGTGAAGCTGATGACCGTGAACTTCTGGAGTGAATGAACAAATGGATGAAGCCGATGATCGTGAACTTATGGCAGAAATGAATAAAGCTGATAAAATAGACCAAGTTCTTACGTGGGGCAGGGAAACATCTTGTAAAGGGGTCCCCGGTATAATCGAGATTGCAGACGCAGATGGGGCTGTGATTGATCACTTTGCATTGTGTGTTTATTCCACACGGGTCCGGGCAGAGCGACATACACTTCTGATTGATGCAAGCAAGATCCGGGGAGCATTGGCTGTTCACAACGCATTCGGCTCGACAGTTGGGAGGGCTGCCAATAAAATTCGGGAGACAAGTGCAAACGGCAAGGCCATTTACATCTTGGCATTTACTATTTGGTCCACAGGGGGATGGGCTGCACGGATTTGTTTCTGGCAGGACTGTATGGAGAAAAATATTACGTATGTTACAAAATATTTTCTACGGATTATTCTGGACAATAATGTGATCTTCTCATGTTCGAATTTAGACTAAATATATTTTCCCCAATAAAATAAAAATTCGAATCCGTACTAAAAGTGAAACGACAATAAAAATCAGAATTTTAAATATCACTTTTAAATATCTCATCATAATTAAATATATATCTCGTATCAATAAAATGGAAATAAATGGGTATATCTAAAATTTATTATTTTATTTATTATTTTGAATAGCAAAATGAAAAAATAATTAAATTCTTTCTGATTAAATTTTCACAGTAAATCTAAATCTTTCTAAAATAATTCTGCATATATGTGAAAATTCTGTGGTATATGTAGCTAGTATTAGAAATCCGAATTTTAAAATGCAATAAATAAAATATCTAACATGGAAATAAATCTTACAGGTTTCAACTATCAGGGAACAGAGGGTGAAAGGGTTGCCGGTATAGCCGGGGATGCAAGTACAGATCGGCAGATGATTAACCGATTGACATTGGGCATTCACTCCGCATGTTCCTGGGCAAGGGTCTCTGCATTTCAGGCTCACGCACGCCATTCTTGTCAAACAGTCAGAATTTTGCGTGCACTCGGGTCTGCATTCTTCGTAGGGATCACCTAGATAGTCCGGCAGACAGGTGCACGAGCCAACGCCGTTGTTCTCGCGGCAGACGGCATTGAGACCGCAAGGGGAAGGCTCGCACGGTTTTCTAATGTCTAGGAACGTATCTGATATAAAGAGAAATTTCACTTAGACTTAATCGAACATGCAGCGTTCTTCTCCAAAAGCTGGTGATAGTCTGAGAGATTATTTTTTTTTTTTTACTTTTGTCTATTTTCCCTGGCGTTCGCATTTTTCGATTAAATCGAATTCCTAACAAGCAATAAGCCTCATATGGTAGTGCGACGTAATAGCTTTGCGTGGTTTTAATACTGGGTTATCATCGGGTTGACTAGTATCTCGTAGAGATAACTATCGGTTTTAGTGGGTGACGTTTTCTAATAGCAATTGTTTCATCAAGCGTGTTCAATCTTTCATTGAATTAATTATTCGAGTTAATTACAAGGTGATTGGCAATATATTATTTCTTCAGGGACGGGACAGCTATCCTATTTTGGGATCTACATTGTAGTAAGTGCGTTTCATTAAGATTTGTTAAAATTATTTCTCTAGAGGTTACGCTTTTTGTGGCGATATCTTTGCGTTATTGGTCTATTCGGGAACGGTATGTGCAGCATGATTATTGGGAGGTCCACAGCATATCAGTGTGCTCTTACATGTGAGTGGGTCTTTAACAGACTCGCTTCAATAGACTAGTGCGTGCAGTAAACATTATTTCAACAATTAATCGCAGGGATTATATATTCTATCTTCTATCGCTTAGTTGCTCAGTGTCAATTAAGGGTGAGTGCAGCCAAGAGCCTATTGGGTATATAGGCCCCGCCACCAGTTTTGTGACCACCTGTCACTATTGTTTTCCTGCATTAGGTTTCTGGGTCAGTACGCTCAGGCATGGGGATGATTGCGTGTCACATTGTTCCTTCTGTTAATTGTAGGGACTCGGGATACACACACATATAATCCTATGTTATTGACTTTTAATCGGGGATGAGTGCAATTATGAGCCTAATATCTATAGGCCCCACCACCTAACACACGTGGCTTATTGTCCACCTCCTGTTAGAGATCTCTTTGCGACTGTGCGATACTGTTGCACGGCATATCGTCCCATTATGCGACGGTTAAAACATAAGTTTCGGTCTGATGTGACTTCTAGAACTATATAAGCACACATCTAACAATAACGCGACAGGACGGTGATGTTCATCAAACAGTTTTTCAAACTTCAACTGATCTTCAAAACAGTCAGTACGTCATGCTCTTTCTATGTAATATCTAGGGCAATCTCTTGGGAAAGATTTCAGTAAATTGCAAGATTTTTAACTGCCACCTTTAGCAGCGGCATTGTTTGACAAGAAAGAAAAACTCTTGAGCTACCGTCTTGACTTATTACCATTAGTCATATTGTACGGTGATAAAAGGCACTACCTACCTGCCGCGCCCGCATGCAAACGACGTCATTTGTGAGAGAGATTGTAACAAGAAGAAATAACAGATAACGATCGTGTACTCACCCTCAGGTACTCGTTCGCAAGCGCTGAATGGATTTCCGGTGTATCCGCCGATGCACGCACAAACCGCATGGTGATTCACTACCGAGCATTGAGCGTTCAGACCGCACAGACCGACACACGGATCGCGACACTTCTGTTGCATACACGCTAACTGCGGCGGACACTCGGGATTGATTGTGCACTCCGGTCGACAATTCGGCGGCAAACCGACGTAATTTTCGATACACGAACACGCAGGACTGTCACCCCTGACTTGACACTCCGCGTTCGGACCGCAAGGCGATGGCAGACACGGGTTTATCGGCACAGATGGTGTTTCTGCAAACAAATATTTAAATGAAGAAATATTGCATTTAATGCTAGAACAATTAAACTATTATCCAGAAGACTAATTAATCATATCGTACAGAAGATAAGAACTAATCCCCAGGCAATAAGAAAGCAGACTTTTCTGTAGTAATTTGCATGGTTGATATTAATTAAAAATTTATGAAAACAAAAAATTTGGTTAATAAAAAATATATATAGATATCACATTAATGACTTCGATCATTCTAATATGTTAGTCAATGTGTAAAGTCTTTTACGATTATAGTTATTTCTTATAATTATCGATTGCAATTGATAAACCCAATTACAAAAATATAAAATTTTTTAATGCTGTAATATCTAAGTGTGGAGCTTACTTGGTTGCGGATAACATATGGTGAAGGGATCGCCTGTGAAAGATTCGGAGCAACTGCATATTGGATTATGATTAACCACTTGACAGTTTGTATTCTGTCCACACGTGCCTGGGCACGGATCTTGGCATTTATTATTTAGACACGCTTGTGTCAATGGACAGTCCGCGCTGACGACGCATTCTGGTTTGCAGGCGGGTGGACTGCCAATTAAACCAGGCTGACACGAACACACAGCATGATCACTCACGACTTTGCAGATGCTGTTTGGTCCACAAGGCGAAGGTGTGCAAGGCTGCTTAATGGTGTCTACAAATAAGATAAAAATAACAATTATCGGAAGTAATAATGATCGAAGTAAAAATAAAATTCGACTTTATTGTAAAATTTATATTCAAAAATATAAGTCGTTTCCGTTTTACACAGAAAACATGAAAAAAGATAAAACAATATTATATAGAAATCACGATATACATTTTAATGTTTATATATTTAAATATATACAACCATTTTATTTGTTTTTCATTTAATTCATTATATTTATACTTCAATATTTTATATTTTTATTATAAAATATATTTACAAACTTACCATCCGGTATATGTGGTCGACACAGAAGGAACGGATTTCCGGTGTAACCAGGCGGACAGCTGCACATTGGGACGTGATTAACAACGTCGCAACGTGCATCACGACCGCATGTGCCTGAGCAAGGATCCACGCAGTTTTGATTGATGCAAGTTTTGACGCGAGGACAATCTGAGTTCATTGTGCATTCCGGCCGACAATACGAGTACGGATCTCCGAAGTAATTAGACAAACACCTGCATATACCTTCGTTGCATTCCGCATTAGGCCCACATGGTGACGGATTACACAAATCTTCGGGAACCTTTGGTTGTTCTGCAACATTAATGTTTCACGCTTATCAATAAAGAAGATGATGTAAAAAAAATTAAAGAAAAAAAGATGTTTTACTTTATGTTATTTTGAAATAGATTTATCAATATATAATATAATTGCAATGGACTATCAGATACTAATTAATAATATTCGAAGTTTTATTTATCTCCATATGCATTTCTTTTTTCAATAAAGTATACAAAGCCATTCTTAGAAATTTACGCACTAAGAATACGCACCTTTAATTACTGTGCACAAAGTGAAAGGATCGCCGGAATATCCAGGTTGACACAAACAAACTGGTATGTGATTCTGTACTCGACAATCAGCATTCTGGCCGCAAGAGCCAACGCAAGGATCACGACATTTTTCCGAGATACAAGCTTGATCCGACGGGCAATCTGTATTGACTACGCACTCTGCGCGGCAGTTGGGTGGTATTCCTATATAATTTTTCAAGCAAGTGCACGCGGCTTGATCATTAACGACTTTGCACTCCGCGTAGAGTCCACATGGGCTGGGGAAACAAGGATCCATCGGCGGTAGCGGCACAACTAAAAGATTAAATACGTATATGATAGTAATGATATAATAAATGATAGCAGTCTATCGACAGATTGGTAACAGATTTGATCAGATGTGTCAGTAGACTAACATCAACTGCATTGGCAAGATCTGCTTTCGACAGACTTGTACAATACATAAGTCTGACATTACATAATTTTTTAATATAATTTTACATACGTAAACAAATAAGCAAAATAAGTTTAAGTTAATTAAATATATCAATTACCGGGTTCAGGGAAACATCTGGAGAAGGGGTCGCCCGTCTTTCCTTGCGGACAACTGCAGAGCGGATTGTGATTGATAATACGGCAATTGGCTTCGATTCCACACGTGCCAGGGCACGGGTCAGTACATTTGTATTTGTAGCATGCTCTATTTTGCGGACATTCCGAATTGACGACACATTCCGGTTTACAATTCGGCGGAACACCCACGAAAGACTCTTGGCACGTGCACACGGCTTGGTTGTTTATGGCACGGCACAAGCTGTTCGGTCCACAGGGTGAAGGCGAGCACGGATCTCTAACGGTAGGTTCGGTATCCACTTCCGGTTGAAGGGTGCAAATCGTAAATGGATCTCCAATGTATCCGGGTTCGCAAGTACACGTAGGAATGTGGTTGATCACTGAACACTGCGCTCGGACGCCGCATACTCCTGGGCAGGGATCCTTGCATTTATTTCGAACGCATGCCTTGTTTGTAGGACAATCCGCGCTGAGGACGCACTCCGGTTGACAGCCCTCGTAAGGATTTCCTTGATAGTCATCGATGCATATGCAAGCGCCAGCATTGTCCCGTTGTTGACAGATCGCATTGGCACCGCACGGTGAAGGTTCGCACGGATTCATTGGTTCTTCTGCAGAAAAAAATTGCCTGATATTTAATGGTTCAAGATTAATTAGCTCAAAAAAACGTTATGTTCTAAGTGAAATAAGCAGAAGTACAAAAATAATCACGTACAAAAATAATTTAAAGAGAAATGTTGGTACTCTTTGCTGATATAATTAATGAAATAAACGTCAGGATAAATGAACGAACGTACCTTCTAATACGCATTGCACGAACGGATTGCCCGCATAGCCGATCTGACACGAACAAGTCACTGCGTGATTCACTACTTTGCATTCAGCGTTATCCCCGCAGGATCCCGGGCATGGATCTTTACATTTCATGTTTATGCAAGATTTTTCCGTCGGGCAATCGGGATTGATCAAACACTCTGGCCGACATGACGGTGGAGTGCCGATGTAGGTAGGTAGACACGAACATGATGGTTGTCCATTTGCATTCTGACAAAGTGCGTTTGGTCCACATGGCGAAGGAATGCAAGGATCGCCCTGATCCTTAGGTTCCGATGGTACTAAAATATTGATACGACACATAAAATATTGTATTTATTCGCGCTTTATTCGAAGCTATTGCAAATATCTCTTGCATCTATTATAATTTTCAAAATTGGTGAAATCGATCATCATTAACGTGCAATTCTTGAACATGAAATTATATATCATACCATTTTATTGATATCATAAAATTATTTCATTTATAATCATATAATAGTTTTTCTCACTTGGAATATCATAACAACTTCTGAACGGATCTCCAGTCTGTCCAGGAAGACAACTGCATATCGGCGAATGGTTGATTACTTCGCATCTCGCGTTCAAACCGCAGGAACCTAGACAGGGGTCTGTGCACTTTTTATTTACGCAGGCTCGCGTTGGCGGACATTCAGAGCTAACGACACACTCTGGTCTGCAGGATGGCGGAGAACCAAGATAGCCTCGGAGACAAGAGCACACAGCGTGATCCTCGATGTTGCGACATTGACTGTTCGGTCCGCAAGGCGAGGGCGAGCACGGATCTTTTCGAGAATCCGGCACTGAAATACATGCGAGACAAATTTTAATTTTGTATTAACATAAACTGACATAGAAATCTAGGAAAAATATGTAAAATATATAATTACATCTGTGGCGATATAATTATAATAGCAATATGTTAATTGAAGCGAATGAAAAAACTATATTTCTTTGCATACCTCTAGGTTGAACACGACAGCTGACGAACGGATCACCAACGTATCCGGATGGACAGGAACAGACGGGAATGTGATTCACCACGTCGCATCGCGCGTTTTGGCCACATATTCCGGGACAAGGATCCTTGCATTTGTTCTTCAAACAAGTTTTATCGCGGGCACATTCTGAATTAAGGATACATTCGGGACGACAGGCCTCATAAGGATTACCGATATATTCGGGCAAGCATCTGCATTCACCATTATCGCATATGGCGTTCGGACCACATGGTGATAGAGCGCAAGGGTCCGTGGTTGGTGGTTCTGTAACTATACAGATAAAACAATGTTAAAGATAAATTATTAAATCAGATTGTTTCGATTTTCTTTGTAATTAATTTCTCGCAGAACAGCTCATATTAATAATGCGTTGCTCGATGCTTCGCTTACCTGGCGGAATAATGCTGCATTGCGTAAATGGATCTCCGGTGAATCCTTCCATACACGTGCAAACTGGGAGATGATTTAATACGTGACATTGAGCGTTTACTCCGCATGAGCCTGGGCACGGGTCCGTACACCTCTGATTGACACATGCGAAGTGACTCTTACATTCGGAGCTTAAAATGCATTCCGGTCGACATTGTGGCGGTACACCAATGTAATTTGGCAGGCAGGAACAAGCGGGATTGCCGGATATTATTTGACACAAAGAATTCGGACCACAAGGTGATGGGGTGCAAGATGGTGGCCGCTCAGTTGCCGGAAATTCGGTAGTAACTGAAAAATAGTTATTATATATTATTTATGTCTAATTGTAAAAGAAATGTACGTAGAGAAAGAATTTATAATGTCAATATACACATCTCTTTTCGCAAATTACTAAATATGTGGAACACAATATGCAAAAATGTAATATTGAATACTCAAATGACGTAAATATTAAGTGATACAATTTTATCTAAACCAAATTTTCTATGATATTCATGTTAATGCTGATACGAGGAGACAAAAATATGTATATATAATGCTTACTATGTGGCGAGCAGAAAGTGAAA
This sequence comes from Temnothorax longispinosus, assembly GCF_030848805.1. Taxonomy (NCBI): domain Eukaryota; kingdom Metazoa; phylum Arthropoda; class Insecta; order Hymenoptera; family Formicidae; genus Temnothorax; species Temnothorax longispinosus. Next base: position 13,294,556 of record NC_092360.1, on the reverse strand, counting down.
GGATCTCCTGTGAAACCGGCAGGACAAGTGCAAATCGGATTGTGGTTTTTGGTAATACATTGCGCCCTCAATCCACAAGTATTCGGGCAAGGATCTGCACATTTCTTATTTACACACGCCAGATGAGGTGGACACTCGGCATTAACGATACATTCTGGTCTGCACGACGGTGGTATGCCCCTATACTCTGGTAAACAGGTGCATACAGCTTGACCGTTAACGACTCGGCATTTACTGTTGGGCCCACAAGGTGATGGAGAGCACGGTTCCAATGTTTCTGAAGAAAATAACATTACATTTTTAATAGAATTTTTAGTTTTATATAATAATTATTTTAAAAAGATATTTATCTAAAGAGCAGTTTTTCAATAGCTATCATTATAGCAGTTTATTTGCATTAATAATAACGTATTCATATTGACAATATTAAATTAATACAATTAATACACATTTATTTTTACAATTAATACAATTAATATAGTTAAAACAATACTAATAACATTATTAACATTGTTTTCACTTTATTAATGCAACTAATAATATTTATTTTTTATTAAATCAATCTACCATTAATATTTCACCACCAAAAACAACTTACTTATCATCTCCTCAATTTCACAAGCAAAATATGGATCTCCAGTATATCTCGGTGGACACAGACAGACAGGAACGTGCGCTTGTACGTTACAGATAGACAACGTTCCACACGTATTTGGACATGGATCTATGCATTTGAAACCAACACACGCCAGCTGCGGCGCGCAGTCATTGTTCGTTTCGCATTCCCTGTGGCATCCCTTGATGATATCGTACGGATCGCCTATTAGGTCAGGCGGACAACCGCAGGCGCCAGCTCCGTTTCTTTCGCGACATTGCGCATTGGGACCGCAAGGATTTGGCGAGCATGGATTTGACACAGTTCTGTCTGTCGCTACAAAAACATACGAAACAAAAATTTGTAATATTTACACAGAGCACAGTGTGTTTTCAAATATCATCTTCGACAATCTAATTCAATGGATATTCGAATTTTCTACTCACCTGGCGGAGATGCCAGGACGCAGCGCACAGTAGGATCGCCCTCGTATCCTTCCGGACAGGTGCAAATCGGAACGTGATTCTGCACTGTGCACCTGGCGATTTCACCGCAAGCACCAGGACAGGGATTCTTGCATCTCTGATTGATGCACGCTGCGCTATTCAAACATTCCGAGTTGTCGGTGCACTCCGGCCTGCAGTTCGGTGGACGGCCAATGTAGTTCTGCAAGCAGGAACATGCCGGATGCGAGCCTATAACTCTGCACTGCGAGTTCGGTCCACATGGATTCGGCAGGCAAGGGTCTCCTTCCCCTTTTGGCAACGGCGACGTGGTGCTAATTCTGGTGCAATGCACGAAAGGATCGCCGGAGTAGCCGCTAGCGCAGCTGCAGATGGGATTATGGTTCACCGTAAGGCAATTCGTGTTTTGTCCGCAAGAACCTGGACACGGATCCGCGCACTTGTTATTAATGCATGCCCTGTTCTGCGGACACTCAGAACTGACAATGCAACCCGGTCGGCAGGTCGGTGGAACTCCGGAGAATCCCGGTTGACAGAGGCACACCGCGTGTCCGTCGTGTGTTCGACAGTTGCTGTTGGGTCCGCACGGCGATGGATCGCAAGGATTGAGCGGCACGGGCAACGGCGTCACAACATCGATGATGGTACAACCGTTCACCGGATCGCCAGTATAACCAGGTAGGCAGGAGCACATCGGGGCATGATTGACCACACGGCAAGTAGCGTCTTGGCCGCAAGTGCCGGGGCACGGATTGACACATTTGTTGTTCAGGCAGGCCTTGCTGCGATCGCAGTCGGCGTTAGTCACGCATTCGGGTCTGCAAGCGATGTACGGATCACCGAAGTACTGCGGTAGGCACGTGCAGGATCCAACGCCGTTTCGTTCGTTGCACACTGCGTTGGCGCCGCACGGCGACGGATTGCACGGTGTGCGTGGTTGCTCCGTCGTAATAGGCACTGAAAACAATTAATTAATATATAATTAGGTAATAACTATTAGGAAATAAATAGCTAATAAGAATAACCATATATTTTTTAACACTTTAACACTTCGCAAGCTCTTTGCAAAGAAACACATACCTTCTACGATGGGTATACATTCCGTGAACGGATCGCCCGTGTAGCCCTCGTTACAGATGCAGACAGGATTGTGTTTTACGACATTGCAATACGTATTCACGCCGCAAGAGCCTGGGCACGGATCCACGCACTGTTCGTTTTGACATGCCAAATTTCCGGGACATCCTTCGTTTATGACACACTCCGGTCGGCAATTTGGTGCGCGGCCAACGTAATTCGGTAAACATGAGCACGCCGGAAAACCGTCAATCACCCGACATTGGGAATTCGGTCCGCATGGCGAAGGGACGCAAGGATTGCCGCTTGGTCTCGGTATTGGTGTTACTTCTATAATTACGCATTAATACATTAGGGCAGTGTATGTGTTTGGTACATAAACTACCGCGTAAACGTATTCAATTCTTATTTGTATTGATTTGTAATTCAAGTGACTCAAATAATGAGAGAACATTTGAAAGTGTATATAAAATTGAAGATAAAAGTTTCAAGACGATGTAATTAAAAGAATTTTGAAACTTACCTTCCTTAACGCAACCGAAGAACGAATCTCCGCTATAGCCAATCGCACAGATGCATACTGGATTATGATTGATCACCCGGCAGTCTGCATTTACACCGCACGTGCCTAGACATGGATCCTTGCACCTCTGGTTGATACACGCTGTGTTCGCGCTACAATCCGTGCTGACTACGCATTCCGGTCGGCACGACGGTGGGCTGCCAATGTAATTAGGTTGACAGGAGCAAACTGCGTGATTATCAATAACGCGGCAGTTGCTGTACGGTCCACAGGGAGATGGTTGGCACGTATCACCTGGTACTGAAGGCGCTATGAGAAATAGATCACGTTATAAATCGTTTAAGCTCCTTCTGATTTTATAGCTATGTCAGAAAGGTCAGAAAAATATCACCGACGTACTTATCGGTATGTGGCAAGACGTAAGTGGGTCTCCGGTGTAACCGGAGAGGCAACTACAGGATGGCTGATGATTATAGACTTGACATTGCGCGTTAATTCCGCACGCTCCCACGCACGGGTCTTTGCATTTGTTATTAATGCAAGCCTTCGTGTGAGCGCAATCCGAATTCTGAACACATTCCGGTCTGCAGCCCTCGTAGGGATCACCAGTGTAATCGGGCAGACAAGTGCAAGATCCCGCGCCATTACGCTCTTTACATACGGCGTTTGTACCACACGGTGAAGGATCGCACGGCAATTGTGCTGGGAAGACAGCTATAGGGCAAAAATCCGGTGTGTTTATCCGGAATATGCAATAATATGTCAACTTATCACGACCGTGATGTTGACAACCTATTTTGTTGTGCGTGCTATTCTTTATTATTCACTCTGTGCTTGTGCTCTAACGTTTAACGTATATATGAAAGTCGTAAAATTGGCCGAAAAGTAAGATTTGCATGCGGAAGGAACGTTTTCGCCTCCTTTCGATAGTCGTTAAACGGCTGTTTTTCCCGTATGTTTAGGCTTCGTTTTATGGCTGTTTGTTTATTGTCGAGGGAAAAGGGTAGTTTTCGGCCAATTTCGGAAGTGTTCTGAAACGATCTATAGTGATGTTTTATTGAAATGTCTTTTTATTTGAAAATGGCATGCACAACAAAATTGGGTGTTTTCCTCGCCTCGATAGTAAGAATCCGCGGTGACCATCCAGGAGCCTTAAGATTATATTGTTAAAATCTTACCTTTAGCGCAGCCTGAGAAAGGATCTCCTTCATAGCCTTCGTAACAATGACATATAGGTCGATGATTCAGCACCGTACAATTCGTGTTAAAACCGCATGATCCCACGCATGGATCCAAGCATTTCTTTTGAATACAAGCTAAGGAGCTAATGCAGTCCTGATCGATCACACACTCTGGCCTACAATTCGGCGGTGCCCCGAACATCCCACTAATACACGTGCATATCGGATGATCCTCTTGGACGCGACAATCAGCGTTAGGTCCGCAAGGCGATGGCAAACAAGGATTCGTTGTTGGCGGTAAAGGTTCTAAAAAGTTGGATTAAATAATATTATTTACCACTTTATATTATATATTCGAAAAACAATATATAATATTAATTATTATATATCTTTTCGAAAAATCTTCTCACCTTAGCTTGGCAATGAGTACATTACTTATTTAATTTCCGAAAAATTAAATTTTAATGAGTACCTTCAATTTTATTACATTTCTCATTGCGACATAAATCTTCTCGTTAGAGAGCTTTGCGTCGGAAAATTAACTGTCTAACTAGTTTTAATTACTATCTTACTTCCTACGTCATTAGCAATACTTTCTCATAATTAGAACAAACTCGAAAGGTACATTCTTTGTTTAACAGGGATCCCCTTTTAACTGAAGTGCGCTAACATAATGTATTACCTTCCTTAGCACAATGAGTGAATGGATCACCGACGTATTGACGAGGACAACTGCAGATCGGGTTGTGATTGATGACCTGGCAATCAGCGTTCAAACCACACAATTCTGGGCAAGGATCATTACACTTTTGATTAATGCAAGCCAGATGAGCCGGACATTCCGTGCTGACGAGACACTCCGGACGGCAATGCGGCGGAGTGCCTTGATAACCCGGGCTACATGAGCAAACTGCACGATCGTTCATTACACGGCAGATACTGTGTGGACCGCATGGTGATGGCATGCACGGATTCTGATCTGGCACTACTACAAAAAATAAAACCAAATTAGACTTTTCGTTACATTAATATTGCTATTACAGTTAATTTAAATCTATCATTCAACTATATATTATCACATATATAGGGATTTTAAATTATAATAAAATATTTTATAAAAAAAGCAGACACATAAAAATTTTGAAAAATTATACAAACTGACAATTTATTACGTTAGACATTTTAAATTTAAGAAAAAATGTTCTATCTAAATTAGTGCAGTATTGTGTATAACAAATGAAACAAATCATATAAAAAGTAATAAACTAAAATATGTCCACATACGAGGTCTCTCTACTTTGCAGGCTCTGAACGGATCTCCGGTATATCCTGGCAAGCAAGAACACATCGGAAGATGATCGACGACTTCGCAATGCGCATTAGCGCCGCACACGCCTGGACATGGGTCTCTGCAATGTTGATTGAAACAAGCCAAATGACTTTCGCAATCCCGATTAATGATGCATTCGGCCTCGCAACCATCTATATAGGGATTGCCGATAAATGGCGGTATACATGTGCATTTGGCTATGCCATCGATCGTCGTGCAAATAGCGTTTTTGCCACAGGGTGATAATAGACAAGGATCATATGGTTCCGCTGGTCGTGCTGCAATAATAGTAAAACGTTTTATTGTTGAGTATTTAAAATTGTTTAAAATGCTTTATTATAGTTATGTTATTTAAGATATTAATTGTAAAGACCGCAAAAACCTTTTGAACTTAATATTATATATACATTAAAAATTTATAAACAAGATAATACAAATAATAAAACATTAAAATTTTTTTTAAATTAAAATAGCTCAATAAAGTTTTTAGGAATTTATACACACAGACTAAATAATTGGTTTAGTTAAAAAATTATAATTACAAAATGTAATTTTTGATAATTTTAATATTTGGAAATAAACTTTTTTCATTTTGTACTATTCAATTATTGGCAATAATTACCTCCACAACTCTTGTATGGGTTTCCAATCATGAGATCTGGACAGTAACAAGGCGGTACCCTCGTGCTATTGCATCTCGCCCCAAAACCGCAAGGATTAAATTCGCACTGGTCAGCTTTTGGCACGCATCCTCTAATAGTGTTCGGGCTTTCGATGTAGCCAGGTAGACAGGTACATTTCGCGAAGCCATTGTCCAACACGGAACAGCGAGTATTGGGACCGCAAGGAGAAGGATCGCAGGAGGTAGTAGGAAGTGTACAGGGGAAATGCGGCGGATCACCCTCGTATCCTGGCAAACAGAAGCACCTCACTTGTCCATTCACCACCCGGCATCCTGAGTTGGCGCCGCAGGGATTACCTTCGCACTGGTCACCTTCGGGAACTGGATACATTACAAGAATAAATAATTTGTTATAATTATAAAAGATATAAAAAAATTTTATATATATATATATATATATATATATATATATATATATATATATATATATAAATTTAAATATAGACGGTCGTCACAATTATATTTCATAAAAAATGTATACGTACTGCACTGTTCGAATGGACTTCCGGTTAGACCTTTTGGACAGAAACAGACAGGATTCCCATTGTCATTTTCGCATAAAGCGTTCAAACCGCACGGATTTGGAACGCAAGGATCGACAGTCGATACTATCTCTTGACAGCCAATGTGAGGATTTCCTTGATAACCTGGAAGGCACGTACACTGCGCTTGGTGATTACTGGAGACGCACTTTGCATTATCTCCGCAATCAAATTCGACGCAAGGATTAATGCACTGCCTGTTGAGTCGATCGCAATATTTGTGCGGAGGACAGTCTTCGTTGTATTGGCAAATATTCTTCGTTTCTTCCACTGAAATCATAGGATATGTTAATTTACATTTTTATATACATTTATTAATAATTTGCATTAGATTTTCGTATCAAGTGTTCTAAATATTTAAGAAAATATTATCGATTTATATCGTGTAATTTTATTGCCCGCTATTTCAAGTAGTAATATTGATTTCACATCTCATTGTGAAACTTACGTAAATCGCAATAGGAGAATCCATTTCCGTGATAGCCTTCTTCACAACTGCAGTCCGCTCCGTGGTTCGTATTAATACAAATAGCGTGTTCCGCACAAGGATTTCGAACTAGGCACGGTTCCTGGCAAGTGTGCCCAATGCACGCTTCTGTCAGGGGGCAATCCCTGTCGCTAGTGCAACCCGCTAGAGAAAGAGTGGGAAAGCCCATGTAACCCCAGGAAGTGTGCACAAGTATAAGAGTTGAGATAAAGGGAGTTTTTTTTTTTGCATAGCAATGTGATTCTCTTGATCTTTATGTGCGAAAAAGTATGCGAATTATGAATCGAGAGAAAAACATTCTCCGATACAAGAGAGACGTATTCAGAAAGAATATGACGAATATCTCAAGGAGATCATTCTTCGTGATCATGCACGACAGTTATAACGAGAATGAACATTTTGTGCTTTGTGAAGAAGGTCTTACATATAATTTGCGAAATATGTACGTGAGATATATGTACAGTACATACATATTTACAAATCTCTCGACGGCTATAAAAGAAGACTGAAAATAAAATCAAATGAAACCAAGCACACTGCTGGCGGTAATACGAACCTTTGATGCAAGTGTTTGTCGATGAGTCGCACAGCATACCAGGTGGGCAGTAAGGACATTCCGCCTCATTAGTCTCCACTGAAAGAATCGTATAAAATAAGTATTTTTTTATAGCGGATATGCAAAATGCTGCTCAATTTAATTACAAACGTACCTTTGACGCAGACCGGCCTATGATATTGAACATGGCAAGCTTCGACGAAGTCGCACGGATTACCCAAAGCACAAGGATTCACGCACTGATGATTTACGCAGGCCAATTGGATGGGACAGTCGTTGTGCGTTGTACATTTCACGTCTAACGAAACAAATGTACATTAGATGCAGGAATTAATAAACGACGAAAACGTCATGAAATGTTAATGTACATGTCCCAACAAAAAATCTATTTGACCTCAGTTTTAACTGCCATCTTGATATGTTCTATCAAAAACGGCAGCTATGAAACAATGCACATTTACTTAGATTTATCACATGGGTGTTGTCAGTGCAATACATAAACATGAATACACAAAGACAATGTACTTTTTCCTTTAAGACATAGTGATATTTGTGTTACATGTGTCAAGTAAATATAGCAGCTAAAAAAAAACATTGACACGTCTACTTTGAGCAAAATTATCTTTCATAGACGTTCTAATTTTTTCACAACTTATAATAATTCTAATTTTATTTTATATTTGTAAACGACAATATAACATTACTGTATATAAATAAATAAATTCGTGTAAAAGATAATTTTCTCTGAATGCAGACGACTGAAATTGCAGTTCATTATACATATGTTAGATACAAAAAAGCTGTAAGAGAGAAAATCGTGCATAAGCGTTAATGTACATCATGCGTAGAGCGCTAATGCAGCAGTCCTTTGTCTGCATTTGGGAAAGCAGTGTCTGACTGCCTATTGACAATTTTCGATTCGATCATGGGACAGATAGGTGTTCGATTTATAGGCCGCCCTTATGGTATCGATCGCATTCTCATTCATGAATTTACACCGATGAGAGCCATTTCGTGAAATGACTGATTCGGCAAGCAGTGTCTACAAATCTCCAGAATTGGTTGCTTCCAATTTTTATCTGGATACGATAATATGGTCTCACTGGAGAAAGTTTGTAGAGAACATCGGTGACAGTAAACATAAAATGACACCACAATTACGGAACTCCCAACAAGAGAAATCTTTACCTGGGAGTACGCTACAATTAGACGTACTCTGCTCGGTACTTGAGTCTAAGCACACAGGCCGATGATTCGCAACGTCGCATAAGACATTCTCTGGACATGGATTGTCAGTTTTACATGGATTCCGACAAAAACCATCGATGCAAGTTTCACATTCTGTACAATCTGTATGTAAGGTACAAAACATTTCTGTTTTATTCTGAGTGATTTCAGGCGTCGTATAATATTCTGTGGTCAAATATTGCTCTGTGGATTTTTTGGATGTAGCAAGTTGCTCTGTGGTAGAATATTCCTCTGTGGAGTATTCGGTTGTACTATATTGTGTCGCTTGCGTAGATGTAATAAACTGTTCAGATGGATATTCAAATGTGCTGTATTGTTCTGTAGTAGAGATCTGTTTTGTTGTAGATTGTTCAAATGTGGTGGGTTGTTCGGTCTTGAATCCTGTAGTGGAATACTCTTCTGTGGTCGAGATCCGTTCTGTAGACTCTTGTTTCGAGGTAGTATATTGTTCTGTAGGTTGCTGTGATGTTCTAAACTGTTCTGTGGTAGAATATTCTTCTGTAGAATATTCAGGCGTGCTATATTGCTTCGTAGTGGAGATCTGTTCAGTAGATTGTGCAAACGTAGTATATGGTTCTGTTTGTTGTGACGTCTTAAGGTGTTCTGTGGTGGAATGTTCCTCTGTAGTATGTTCCGATGTGCTATAATGTTCGGTACTAGAAATCTCTCCTGTAAATTTTTCAGTTGTAGTGTACTGTTTCAAAGTAGTATATTGTTCTGTCGAGTATTCCTCCGTGGTAAATTGAGATGTGATGTGCTCGGTAATAGAAGATTGTTCTGTTGCAGAAATATCAGTGCCTTTGTGAGAATTGTCGACATCAATCATATTTGTCGTAAATATAGGAGACTCAGATGTAATGATAGAAAATGGAGGAGTATCTTTCATATATGGCTCAGTTGTATCAACTGAACCAGTTTTGGCAGTGCTCCATTCTTGTGTAATTTCTTTGGCAGTATCACGTTCAATATTTATTGTAGATGTTTCGGTATGTTCCAAGATATCTGGAGATGACGTCGTATGATCTGTTTGCGTAAAAAATGTCGTAGTAGTCATTGCGTTAGTGGTACTTTCCATATGTGTTTCAGTGATTTCCTTTAACGGTTTTACTGTTAATTCTGTGATAGAATATTGTGTAGTAGTAGTAAAAGGTGTAGTTGTTGCTACTGTGAAAGTTTCTTCATCACTTACATTAGGAACTTCTGTGGTAGGAACTGCAGTTATATTCTCAGGAACTTCAATAAGGCTACTTGCTTCCGTTGTCTTAGAAATCGTTGTTGTTTCAGTACTTTGATCAGAAACCAGTAATCTCAGTATAACTAAATGTAACTGGAGAAGTGGCAGTGACATTTTGAAGGACAATTATTCCAGTTATTTCGGTTGTAGTGTCAAATTCACTCTTTGTTGTCCCAATTGTCGAAGAAGGCATACTTTCTGTAACAGTCTCTTCTGTACTATACATAGTTGAAATAGTGGTTTGTTCGATTTCGGAAGTAACAGTACTTGCTGTTGCTGTATATTCTGTTGAAGTAGATTCAACTTCAAAATCAGTACTTTCAGGCGTTGGAGTGGTAAAAGGACTAGATGTTATATTCTCTAAAGTATCAACGTTTGTCGTTGAAATTAAAGTACCATTTAAAATATTAATTTCGGTTGTACTTAATATCGAAGATACGGTTGTCGTACGTTCCGGAGACTCAGTAGCAATTTCCGTCGGTGCAATAGTCGTGTTTGATTCATTTGTCGTTTCAGTAGTAATATTTTCCAATAAATTTCCGGTAACGTCAGTTAAAGCAACCGTGCTTTCCTCCGTGTATATAACGGTTAACATCTCCGTAGTAGAAATGGGTAGTGTGAATGGCGGAATGCTAGTACTCGCTGATGTTTGTAACGTAGGGTGGACTGTTTCAAAAGTGTGATCTAAATCTATAGAATGCAACGTCGTTGCACCACCAGATGAACAACGTTTGTCGTTAGGATCGCAACCACAAATAGGCCTGTGTGCTTCAACCCGACACTGAACTGCCAGTTGACACCCGTTGATGCAGGGATCAACGCAAGAGCTTTCGACGCATGCTTCTGCGTCGCTGCAATCATCATCGGACTCGCAAACTGGCTTGGGCATTGGATGAAGAACTGCTGCGGATACAATATAACGTAAACATAGTATCTGATAAAGTGGCAAAACTGCTAATTGGGGAGCGACTCTGATTAGACTAGGCTACAGATAAGTTTATAGTTTATTTCAATTACTACAAATTAAGAGTTAGCATGCTCGCATATAATAGATAAGCTGATTGTAAGAAACATTATTAGGTCTTTACAGAGACAGATGTAACGGAAGAATCCTTCAGTAGTGAGGAGATCGACAGAATAGAGTGGAAGTTTAGGGTATGGGAAATTTGTATCTGTAACTTGGAATCTGAAATATGCGTCCAGACAACAGAACAAAGAAATCTGTACATCTAACTATAACTTTACAAAATCGATTTTATAAATTAAAAAAAAAAAAAAAAAGAATTAAAATCAAGTTGGTGAAGAGTAATCAAGTTTTGCGCATATTCTGCTGTCTGTACGATCGGAAACCTGAAAAGTAGCAATTGTATGTCTCGTGTAAGGCCAGGCAATGTAAAGATGTGATAACGGCTATGAGAAATGACAAGACTCAGATAGTGTTCTGAGAAATTGTGTTTACCTTTCATGCATCCGTATTTAGTATCTGGCACAAAGCCGGGGGGACAGAACTTGCAGATAGGCTTGTGCTCCTCCACGTAACAGGGGGCATCAGCCGGACAGGTGGAGTTTCTGCATGGGTCCACGCAGCGATAGTTACGGCACGCCAAGTCTGGAGAGCAGCCACTGTCTCGCAGGCAAATGGAGAGGGAGGGATTGCAGTTTTTGGTGCAAATGCACACGGGACGGTGGTCCAGGACATCGCAGGTTTTATCAGCCGGACACGGTCTTTTGCTTCGCACGTTACAGGGATTTTGACATTTCCCATTGACGCACGCGGCGTTCGAGGGACAATCGAAGTCTCTCGAGCAGGTAAGTGTGTCAGGGGCGCAGGTCAATTCCCCGATTTCGTTGACTACGAAGCCGTATTTGCAAACGCACATAGGTTTGTGATTCCGCACCTGACACCTCTTGTTGACCTCGCAGGTATACCGAGGACTCAAACACGGGTCGCGGCACTCGCCTGTCTGCGAGTGGCAGGAGAGACTCTCCGGACAGTCGTAATCGGAGGAACAACCGATGCTCGGCGTAGGTTTGGGATTGAGCGTGTCGCATTTGGAATCTGGATGGCAGGCCGTGTGGGGCATGCCGATATAGCACTGCGGGCACGAGCAACGCGGCTTGTGCAGAACCACTCTGCACAGAGCATTGATCCCACAGGCACCGCGTAGCGCGCACGGGTCCAGACATTGTAGATTTATGCAGGCTTTTTCATTGGGGCACTCTAAGTCGCTGGTGCATTCGCGCTCTATTGTCACGATAGTGGTGTTCAAGTCGGTGTAGAGTCGGTGGGTCGTGGGTGGTGGGACAGGAAAAAAAAAGAAAAAAGCATTTATAAGAACTGTGAAAAGAAACTTTCTCACAAATAACATAAACCACATGCTTTGTATTTATGATGAAAGTAGGGTAGGCTCTGTGAAGAGGTATAGAGTAACGACTTTACACTTTTTCAAAACATCAGACATCTTCTCAGAGAAATTACAACGGCAAGCAGCGATATTTACAACACAAGCCCCCACAGATTTCAGAATAGGAGGAAATAACAACCCGTGAATATCAGCAAATATCAAGCATGGGTATATGAGAATGTCCCTTTCGCAGTTCCCAATCTGTATTAATCCTAAAATAGAGATATATATGGTGTCGACTGTAAATGTGTACCTCCTTGTATTCAAGTGGCACTATTAGGCAAATGAGTGTCTTTTTGTTTATTCAATTATATCCTCAAGACAGATTGGATACTGAAATAAACATTCTACATATGAAGTTATGTGTGAGATATGTGTGAAACGTGTGTTCTCTCATCTCAAATATATGTACAGTATGTCCTATATTGTATAATATGTACAGGTAATGTTGTATTCTTTACTTATGGGTAAAATATGTATATATATCCTATGTCGTGGCGACATACTGCTCCAATCACATCTGTCTCTCGATGTTAACGTTTTCACTCGATTAATACGTCTATGTATTACTCAAGTCCTACTAAACGATACATGGTTATTCTACGGACCATGTTCCTGTGATTGTCAGTATTACTCGCTAGTCACAAATGCTGTACATATAATTAATCAACCGGTTAAACTCGGTTAAAAAGTTAGTAGGCTGTATTTTCCTACCTGTCGTGCACTCGATATCTGGCGAACCGCTTGTACCTGGTGGACACCGACAGACGAATATAGCTCCATCCCTAATGCACTCGGCGTTCTTTCCGCATCCATTTGTTCGACAGTCTCCTAAATCTCTATCTGAACTACCTGTATCAACAAATCATTAATGACAATACCAACCAAAGGAATAAATAACGAATATTTGTTGTCTCGATTGCCACGATATTAAGATCGATATTTTTAAGATATCGAGTAGTCATATTTTGTTATATACTTTTTTTTTAATTTTTATTTATTCGTTTCAATAATGATATACGTAGAAAAATTTCTTCAATTTACTTTGTAGGCAGCTAATATTGTTATTTTTTCTATTAACGTATGCTTTAAATCCAGTAAAAAAGTAATACGTACATGCGTGCATTGGATCGCCCGATGGATTATTCGGTGGGCAATAACACTGCGGCTGATTCTTGTAAATTCGACAGGCTGCATTGATGCCGCAACGAGTGTCCTTGCAAAGATCACCATCGCAAAGGCACACCTGATGCGGGTCGCCGTGACATCCCGGATCGCACGTGCATTCGAAACCATTCAGAGTTTCTCGGCATTTAGCGTTAACGCCGCAAGGTCTTCGCAGACATTCGTCACCGCCTGAGAATGATTAAAGAATGCATTAAAAAACGCGCGTGTTAAAAAATTATTATTTTATTCACAAGTATAATTTTTGTAACAAATATAATGGACTTGCCTTTTTTGCAATTGATCTTCGGATTGCCAAAATGTCCCGGCGGGCAAGAGCACTGTGCTTTCCGGTTGATCACGCGGCACTGCGCATTGAAGCCACAGACGCCGTGCTGCAAACATGGATTTGTGCAAACCCCGTATTCGCTGCAATGTTTGTTCAACTCGCAATCGTCGTCATGATGGCACTCCAGCTGGTAGCATTCTTGACTCGGCTCACCCTGGTAGCCCTCTGGACATAAGCACACCGCACGATGACTCGAGACGCGGCAGAGTGCATTTATTCCGCACGGCGATCCATGGGCGGAACATGGATTCTCGCACTGGCCATTTGTGCACGACAATGATGACGGGCAGTCAGAGTGGGTGCGACAGCCGACGAGGCACAAACCTCCATCACATACGTAGCCCTGAATTTAGTAAAACGTGTAATTTTAAGATTAAAAACTTCACGATGTCAACATTAGTTAAAAAAAGACGATACTGTCTCAAATTTTTTGAATTTATCTTAAACTTTACCTTTGGACATGCGTTGTTGATATCGCACTTGATGCGACACTTGCCACTATGACAGACCTCGCCGCAAGAACAATCGTTCTGATGGTGGCAGCTAGTGGTGCAGAAACCGATTTCGTCGCACTCGCACGAGCCGTCGCAGGGAATCATGGTCTTGGCGCAATTGATTAATGCGTTACCGTAATAATTTGCGGGACAACTACATTGAGCCACGTGATTGACTACGCGACAGCCAGCGCATTCTCCGCACGCCTTGCCACCGTCGCATGGACCTGAAAATCACAATGCAGTTACATTACTTTGCTCGACCGAGATAGACATACTTGAAATTTAACGTATGCAATATCTCATACGTGAAACTTACTTCTGCATTGATTGTTGATACAAGATTCGTCGCCCGAACACGTGTTATCACTGCGGCACCCAATGTCACACATGCGATTGCGGCATATTTGATTCGCGACGCAATGGTCATCGCTGTTGCATATCGCTTTACAAATGCCGCCGTCACACCGTTCGTCGCTCAAGCAATTCGCATCGCTGAAAAGATATAATTATTTTGCATCGAAACACAATGATAATTTTATGCAGTTAGTTTAGTCACGTATTCTCACCTTCTGCACGTGGAATAGCACGATCTGCCGTAACACGTTTGTCCCGGTAAACATTCGAGTTCAGATGAGCAGGGGAGGAATGTCTGCTTGCATCCAATACGAGCATCTCCCACCAAAGGTGATGGACACGTGCATATTTTTTGGTGATTGACGGTTGTACACTTGGCGTTTACACCGCAGGCACCGGTCAACGAGCACGGATCTGCAAGCAAAGAATAATTGGATATAATAATAAAGATTAATAATAGAAAACATTATATTTACCAAGAAAAATAAGATGCAGACAAGCAAAAGTAAATTCAACATGACAGAATTACTAACAATAAAGATATAAAAAATACCGATAGGACCCACCTAAACACTGGTTGTTTATACACGCGTAACTATCCTGGCATTCAATGTCCGCCCGGCAACCGGAAACGCACACCAGCCCCTCGCAAATCTCACCACTTCTGCAATCCTCGTCTCGTCTGCAAAGTGACTTGCAAATGCCGGAGCTGTCGCATCTCTCGTTGCTCAAACAATTCGCGTTGGACGAGCAGACGGGTGTGCAAACGCCAGCTATGCAAGCCGTGCCCACGGCGCAGTCCCGATTGGCCTGACAGACCGAACCCGGCGTTCTCAGACACGCGACCTTGGCCGTCGGATTTGGTATAAAACCGGTAGAGCACGAACACGTGGCACGCTGGTTGAAGACAGTGCACTTGGCGTTCGGTCCGCACGGCGTAGCCTCGCACGGGTTCACGCACTTGTTCCCTAAGCAAGCCTCATTCGCGTTGCAATCCTCGTCGGCACGACAACCGAACGAGCACATGTTGTTCAAACAAATATGACCCAGGAAGCAGTCGTTGTCCAGCCGGCAAGTCAGCAAGCAATTGCCGCGAATGCACTTCTCATTCAATGCGCAATCGTTGTCGACGGTGCAAATCGGCAAGCAAACGTTCTCACGACAGGTGTTACCTCCGATGCAGTCCCCGCTTCCGAGACAAGACACTGGCACTGCAAATAATGAGCATTTTTTAGAATTTGCAATAAGATATTAATCAGAAGATGTTCAAATGTTGTGAAATCATTCGTATACTTACGTCTAACACATTCTACTTCGGAGTTGCCGGTGAAGCCTGGTGGACAGCTACACTGTTTAATGTGACTTCTGACTTTGCATTCGGCGTTTATGCCGCAAGCTCCTCTTACATCGCATGGATCTAAGCATTGCCCGTTCAAGCAAACGTCGGACAAGTTGCATTCCTCCTCCGATTGACAAGATGCTGAAATAATATTACTTACATTATTCAATATAACAATAGAAGAATTGCTTTTCACGTAGACACTCTGGTTGAAGCCATACGGAAACGTTGATTAAAATAAAATTCAATAATTATTTACTCACGTCGACAAATGCCTTCGTAACAATAAGTATTGACCGAACAGTCGGCTTGTGACGAGCAGACCACTGGTCTCGGACGACATCCCACACTCAGATTATTAGGATCGCCTTCGTAATCGGCACGACACTGACAGCTCGCGGCATGATTGCTCGCGACACAGTCTGCGTTTGGACCACACCGGATACGTGCGCAAGTATCTGAAATAAGAAAATTAAATATAGTAAATATATAATAAGAAATATATAAACTTTTTTAAATCCCACATGGGCAAGCATATTAGATATATTATATTTAAAAAATAATAAAATTTAAAAAAATTTAAGAAGCAAAATAATGCTCCAAAATTAATTGGCAAGTTTAATACACGTACCGAAACATTTTGGTACGTTGTTGATGTTAACACATTTGGCAGTTAGCGGACAATCCGTATCCTGCAGGCATTCTACTGGCGGTTGACAACCGCTATTATAAGGATCTCCGACCGTGCCGGGTTGACAATGACACTTGAAATGCCCTCGTGTGTTTTCGCACAATGCGCCCGGTGCGCAGGGTGCGTTCGCGCAGTAATCTATCAGCTTGCAAGCACGCGTGGGTTCTCCCGTGTATCCGGGTTGGCAGGTGCAAACCTACGCCACAAAATACATTATCGTAAAGATCGCTGCCAAAAAAAAACTTTTAGTACAAAGCAACGAAATGATTACTTGGACATGGTTCTCCGTTGTGCAAATGGCGTTCACGCCGCAAGGATTGTGCGCGAGACAAGCGATTCTACATCTGTGATAATCGCAGATCTTTTCCTGTGTACAGTCATCGTTGACCTCACATTCGATAGGTTGACAGCCAATCTTGTCATCTTTAGCGTTTCCGAAGAAGCCATGGTTACAAGAACACGTCGCAGCGTGATTATCAGCTTTGCATTCGGCGTTACGGCCGCAGAGTATCACGTCGCAAGCTCTGCGACACTCCGCCTTGATTGACACAGAGATATGAAAAAAAAGGAAACGTTATATATTCACAATTCGTTATATGTCACTCTGATACAATCGATAAAAAGATATCGTTATTTACAATTTAAAATTTGGTACCTAATAAAACATAAAATTACCTGTCCAATATTATTCTTAATGCATTTTTCGTCGTACGAGCAGTCGTTGTCTGACGTACAACGTAATTCTTGAACACATATGTTATTATGGCAGTATTGATATTCCGGACAGCTAGAATTACTTCTGCAGGTGGGCTGACAAAGACCATTGATACAGAGTTGGTCGCCGATGCAATCTCTTGTACTTCCACAGAGTGCTGCAAGTTGTAATAATTACATTGTATATAAAAATTGTAGATTTATAAATTATATTATTTACAATTAATTTTTCTACTTTTGTAATTATCCGATATTAACTTACCTGTGCATATTCCTCCGTTGCACACTGAACCGGTTGCACATTGTGAATCACTCTTGCAATATTGAAGCGGAGTGCACCCAAGATTCGGATCACCTGTGCCACCCGGTTGACAGGTGCATACCGCGCTGTGATTGAGCGACGAACAGTCAGCACCATGTCCGCAAACGTTCGAAAGAGAGCAAGGATCGACGCACTTGTGATCGAAGCACGCATCTGATGGACTGCAGTCGCTGTGATAATTGCACTCCAGATGAATACATTCCGTCTAGAACAAATAGAAAAAATAAATAAAAATCAAACAAAATAAAATAAAAAATCAATTAGCTATAGAAATACTCAAAAAAGATCAAAATATCGTTATCAATTATAATGGATTATAGTGTGCAAATTATTATAATAATGTCAAACACTTTAGAGAATTTAAGACTCAAATTTAATACTCACTGCCGCATTTCCCGTAGTTTGTCCGGGACACCTACAGATCGGAACGTGATCACGTGCGAGACATTCTGCATTTCTACCGCAAATTCCCGGTGCGTCACACGGATTAGTACATCTGTTGTCGATGCAGGCGGCTGAATTTGGACAATCTGAATCTGTGAAGCAATCACCGGGTTGCTTGCAACCAGTTTTGAATGGATCTCCTACTAAACCATGTGGGCAAACACAGGCAAATGATCCTTCCGCGTTTTGACATCTACACAATTTTTAAATGTTTTATTAAAAAAAAAACTTATGAATTGTAAGCTTATACATAATCAGCTGTAATTATAAATTTCACTCACATAGCTGAGGGATGACAAGGATTTTGCAAACATTCATTAACATCAGCACAGATATCGCCGACGAGGACGAAGCCAGGATAACATTTACATACGCTGACATGATCGACGGCTGCGCAATTACCATATCCGCAGTTTACTTGATTGCAAGGACCTGATAAAACAAGTAAAAACAGATTTATAAGATCGTATAATCGTTTTTTTTTTTTTTTTTTTTTTTTTTTTACTAAAACATTAAAGTATCAAACGCAAACGCGATATATCAATGTAAGCGTATAACTTACTGCTGCATTTGTTGGTCTCCTGGTTGCAATATTTATCCGTTGGGCAGTCGCTGTTAGAAAGACACTCTACTTTGAAGCACCCTGAGGCATCGCCGATGTAACCAGGTTGGCATTGGCAACCAGCTGCGTGATCCAGAACAGTGCAAATAGTATTTAAGCCGCAGTCAATTAAAGAGCACGGATCCGAACAGTTGCGTTGAACGCAGGCCTGCGTATCAAAACAGTCCCTGTGCGTGGTGCACTGATGCGGCAGCACGCAACCTGATCCTAGAGGATCGCCCGCGGTACCTGAAGGACACGTGCAACGGTAAGATCCATGGAGATTAATGCACTCGGCACTCGGATGACACGGTTGATCTTCGCACTCGTTGATATCCAAGCAATGTTCAGGACCGGCAATAAATCCGTGGCTACATCTGAAAAAATAAATTAAATGTCACAAATCTCTCGAGATAAGTTATGTTACAGACATTCAAAAAGTAGAGACGCAATATACGAATAATTCGATAAAGTAATGTCTGGATTAAAAAGGCAATACCTGCACTTGCTGTTAATGCACACTTCGTCGCGTTTGCAGCCAACATCCGAAGTGCAGCCTGCCTCGCACCCGCCATCAATACACAATTCGCCGGGCAAACAATTACTATCGCCGTAACATATCTTCACGCAAATACCGTTCTTGCAACGCTCGCCCTGCGCGCAATTGTTCTGTTCCGAGCACTGGCATTGGCATAATCCCGAGACGCACAGATGCTGGCTGGGACAATCTTGCGAAATTTGACACACGTTTGGCACTCGGACACAGCCTTGCTCCGGGGTAGGATTACCGTGAAAACCGAGAGGACACGTGCACGCGACCGCATGATTCGAGCAACTGCAGATCGCGTTTGGTCCACACACGTCTTTTCTACTGCAAGGATCTAAAAACACGAATTTATTCCTTCACTCCAAGAACTATGGCGTCGCATACATTATGCTATCTTGTGATATTTCCAAAAAATGTTCATGATTCTTATCTGTTTTGATTCAATGACAATTGAACAACGTTTTGAAAACAATTACAATTAGAATTGTAAGAATTGTAACGTAAACTATCAGAATGTCTTGAAACTTAAAATTGCGTTTTTCTCGATACTCCGGATGGACATTGATCGTTTTTCCCCGGTACCCTTCATATATTAATGCTTAATTTGCATACTTGTATACAAAGTTTTAATTTCATATAAGTGAGAGTCAAAGTGACATATACCTTGACACTTGTTGTTGATACACGATTCAGTAGTCAGACAGTTTTTATTACTGCGGCAGCCGAGGATGCAGCCTCCACTGACACACGCCTGATCCACTAGGCATTGAGAATGCCCAATGCATGATACCATACACTTGTTATTAATACATTTCTCTCCATCCGAGCAATCAGCGACTGAACGACACACAGCTGAAGCAGCAGAGATCATCCGTTTTATAATTTGAAGTTTTTCAATGTAATAAAATATTCAAAATTCGATGCTACCATACATTAATTGTGATAATTCTGATAAAAAATGTTCTAAGAATGTCTCATATTTTAGATTTATGAAAAATTCTATTTAAAAAATATGTCAAATTTTTCTCAGATACTTTTAGAAATAATTGAATAAAGATTTTCGAAATACTTCGATATTATACAAATGTATATGTATGAAGATTTCTGATAAATTGCGCGGAGTTTTTCATATTTATTTAGATTTCTACAAAGATGTGTTGATGGGAAAAATCTGAAATATTTCACTATTTTGTCTGAGTTTTTCTGAAAAATGTTCCAAATCCTATTTAAAAAAATCTGAGAAAAAACTTTAAATTCAGAGAAAGTCTTAAAAATTTCATAGAAATTCTGATTGATAATGTAAAAAATGCTGAGACATTTTTCCATCGGGGAAAAGACATCAGATATGTTACCTCTGCATTGTCCATCGAGACAGACGCTGCCCAAGCAGTCGGCGTCCACCGCGCAGTAATTAGTACCGCGTACACAGCCGTGTTCCGGACCTCTCGAGGACGGCACGAATTTCTGGATGCACCTGCAGCTCGGTTGACCGTTGACGATTTCACAGAGCGCATTGGGACCACAGGCGTTCTCGCACGGATTGACGCAGCGGTGCTCGTGGCAAACGGAATGCACCGGACAATCCTTGGGACCGGAGCAATGTCCCTCCGGCTGGCAGCCGTTCACGTAAGGATCACCCACGTGATTCGGCGGGCACTTGCATACTGGATTATTCGTTGGACCGACGACGCAGAGCGCTGTAGGATGGCAGGAGTCCGGATGGCATGCCTCCACGGCGACGCACTCGACGTCGGGCACCGGGTTCGGGCGTAGCCCAGGCGGGCACTGACAGATCGCCTTGTGATCGTCCGCGATGCAAACCGCGTTCACGCCGCACGCGTTCTCGTCGCAGGCGTCGTAGCAGGTGTGCGTGAGTCGGTTGCAGAGCTGGGCCGGCGGGCAATCGATGTTGTAGACGCAGGAAACCGCACGGCATCCGGACGTCGCGTCGTTCGGATCGCCGGCGTATTGCCCGGGCGGACACTCGCAATTCGCCACATGATTATTGACGACGCAGAGCGCGTTGGGACCGCATGTGACGAAGTCGCAGACCAATTGACAAGCGAGTGGACCGTCCGGAGTACCGCGACACGTCTGATCCTCCGCGCACTCGCTGTCGGTGGAGCAACGGTTCTCCCGCGGACTGTGGCAGCCTCGACGATCATTCGGATTGCCGGTGTAACCCGGTAGACACTCGCAACTCCCGTGATGGTTCTCCGTCACGCAGCGGGAATTCGCGGTGCAGGTGAAACCGTCGCAAAGCGACATGCACTTCAACACGCCGAGCGCGTCCGGTCTGCAGCCCTCGCTCGAGTGGCAGTCGTCGTCGCTTATGCAGTCGGGCACTGATGGTTTCTCGCAGGACGACAGTACCGGATTCCACTCGTAGCCATCCTGACATTTGCAAGTGGCGTGACCGGGTACGATGTCGGGCTCGCACTTCTGATAGGCGCCGCACACCACCTTGCTGCAGGGATTCACGCAGTCGCGCACCCCGCCGTCCAGGATGATGCAGAAGGAACCCGGCGGACAATCCGAGTCGTGTGCACATCCGGGTATCACGGACTTGGATGGCTGGCAACCCTCGACCAGATTGCTCGGATTGCCCTGGTAACCGTCAATGCACAAACATGAGGATACGTGATTCTGCGTGACGCACAGTGCGTTAGGTCCGCATTGCAGTTTGCTGCACGCGTCCACGCACTTGCGGACGCCTTTGCCGATCTGGAAACAAATCTCCTGCGGCTCGCATTCGAGGTCGTTCGAGCAATGATGGTGCAAGTGGCAACCTTTGTGCAGGTCGTTGGGATTGCCGCTGTAACCGGGCGGACATATACACACTCCATTCTGACAGACGGATCTAGGGCCACATTTTATGTCGCTGCACTGATTTATGCACTTATGATTGACGCAGGTGTAATCGAAGGGGCATGGTACAGTGTTGCTGCAAACGCAGGTCGAAGGATCGGCGCATGGTCCCACTTGTACTTGCTGACATCCGACAAACGGATTGCCGAAAAAGCCGTCCTTGCAACGACAGTCGTAGCTCCCGAGGGTATTGATGCACACCGCGTTGCTGCCGCATGCATTTCCGTTGCACTCATTGATGTCTAATAAAGAAATAGAAACATACATTCGCATATAATTTTATATTGATCACAATTTATACTTGCCGCAAACAATGTTAATATGTTATACAAAAAATCGATTATGTTTTTTATATATTTTTTAATCTGATATATTTAAATATACCAGTTCTATATTTTAGTTACAGAAAACTGCTAACTTTATTCGTAGGAATTAAGCAAAAATAATTGTTAAATATTTTCTAACACTAGTCGTAATTTTATGCGGCTGTTTCGTTTTGAGAAATTGCGTCTATTTTTCGACATTCCACCGTCGCTAGGTGCTCTCCTTCGTCGTCTCGAGTGGTCTCGAGTCTCGAGCGTCGTGAATAGAAAAACGCATGTGACAAAGAGCCGATCGATAACAGCTGATGACGACAACAATAACAGCTGATCGACCGCTGACGCGTTTGTCATCAGCTGATCGCCCGAGAGTCCGAGACAAGGGTCCCTATTCTCGAAAAATATCGCATACATTGTCATGTCGCGAACATTATTAAAGCAAAAGAATTTGATGCAAATTAAATGAGAGCATGAAAGAGCTAAAATTAATAGAAACTAACCGAAACATTGAATGTATGGATTGCCAGCGAAGCCAGATGGACAGAGACACTCGACGGCGTTCGGACCCGCGTTGCAATGCGCATCTTTTCCGCACACCGCAGTAGAACAATCGGACTTTTCTTGAACGCCGCAGCCATGATAAGGATTCCCGCTTGTACCCGGATTACAGACACATTTAGATTCTTGAAGACCGTACTCGCAGTGCGCATTTCTCCCGCAGAATGGATCGCAATGTGGTGGTTGAACGGCTACGGAAAAAAATTTATTTAATACGGGAGGATGTATTACTTATAAACTATTAAATATTGTTTTTTTTTTCATGCAGAGAAACATTTACGAAATAGAATAAATCAATAACTCCCTTTTTTTACACATTATATGTACATATATACCGCGTTATAATTATAATACTTACGTGGCATACAGAGCAGATCAGGATTGCCGACAAAGTAAGGGTTGCATACGCATTTATTCGTTAAAGGATCGCACATGGCTCCAATGCCGCAAATCACTCCTTCGCAACGCCGTTTGCAACGTCCGCTGATGCATACGCTGGGGTCGGCGCATGGAATTTCAGGAGAACAAACATCCGGAACGCACTGTCCACCGGGGAAAGGATTGCCCATGAAACCTTCGATGCACTTACAAGTTGGCCCGTCGTAGCTAACGATACATTGAGCTCCGGTGCCGCAAACAAAACCATCACATTCTGAAATCGAAACAAAGTTTTATTTTGCATATACATTTAAAAAAATCGTAGCGAGGATTTGTACGATAAATTGATAACGTACCGACTAAAAGTATTATATAAAAACTAAAATTGTGCTTGTATTATAAATAACTAGCAATTTTCTTTCAAATTTGAATAGATAATTTATTCTGTAATACGCAATAATTTTTCTTTTAAAATTTTAGAATTTTAGAAATAAAAATTTCTTTTATATCATTTTATATAGTCTAATTAAAAAATAATGTTCAATATAAAATTATCTAGACTTATAATTAGATTATTTATAAAATTTGCACTCACGTGAGACACATTCGTTATTCTTGCCTTCCGTGAATCCGATCACGCATCTGCACCATGCCGCATGTTTATCGGGCTCGCAGTATGCGTTAGGACCGCAGGGTACGTTGTCGCAGGGGTTGACGCAACTTCCTTGGACGCATGCTAAGTAATTCTCGCAATCGTCGTTTGACGAGCACTCACTCTTGCCGGTCGCGACCCCAGTACAGCCAATACCGTAAGGATCACCAATCATACCTTTGGGACACTCGCACGTGTGATCTCCCTTCGTGTTAATGCAATATGCGCCGTGTCCGCAAGGATTATTCGCACATTCGTTCACGTCGATACACCCATGCTGTGGATCACCCTCGAAGCCAGCCTCGCACATGCATCGCGGCGGATCGCTCGGTGTGCACTTCGCATTGATACCGCACGGGAAACGATCACAAGGATCTGCAATTATAGAATTTAATGATAATTAAGTGAAAAAACATTATGCTTGCCATGGGACTGTATAATACGAGCTGAGACAGTAGGGGGTACGAGTAAATTTAAAATTCGTAGACTTACTCTTGCAAAGATTTCCTTCTAAAGGATCCGTGTAGAACGGCGGTGGGCATACACACTCTCCGGGCTGCACGCACTTCTCGTTGGCCTTACATTCGTTGTCGTTGGTACATCTCTTCTGCGCCGGGGAGCAGAGCCCGTTGTACGGATCGCCGCCGTATCCGTGCGGGCACACGCACTGATGAGAACCTGGTAGGTTGATGCACTCCGCACCGTAACCGCAGACTTGGTGACCCACAATGCACTCATTTATATCTGCATACGAATTAATAATTGTCAATTAATCAGTTATGTCTGGTTTTCTTTGTAATTATCGTCAAATAAATTTGCAACAAAAATAAAATTTCTCTTGAAATAATATTTGTCATACCTTCGCAGGAGCCATCAGACTTGGTCGTGTATCCTTTAGGACAGGCGCAATAACTGACACCACCGGCAATCGTTATGCACTCGGCACCACTAGGGCACTTTTCGCCCTTCGAGCATCCGGCCAGCATGCATTTACCATTGACAATCTTGTATGGCGGTTGACATTGACATTCTATGCTGTTGCATTCTGTAATTTTTCCAGTAAAAATGTTTAATGACTGACGCATGTTTTTAATGATAATTATAATTAAAATATTAAAAACTATAAATCAAGAGTCTTACCTTCGCAAAGCGAGAAGGGGTTTCCATTAAAGCCCGACGGACACTGGCACTCGTAGCTGCCAGGGAGATTCTTACAAATTGCGTTGACACCGCAGGCGGGCTTTTCTCTGAGCTCCATGCACTCGTTAATGTCCCTGCATTTACCGGTTTCATAGTCGCGCGTGTAACCGCGTTGACAGATGCACACGCTGCTGCCTACGAATTCATCCTTGATGCACTGTTCCCCAGCGGGGCAGGGCGCACTAGGACCGCACACGTGAGGTGTTTTAGATTCTTGGCAACCGCCGCTGTAAGGATCGCCCCTCATGCCGTTCGGACACTGACACGAGAAGGAACCAGGCTCGTTGTTGCAGATTGCGCCCGGAGGGCACGGGTTTATCGCGCACTCGTCGATGTCTCGACAACCATCCTTTATACCAGGCTTTCCGCTGTAGCCGTTGCTACAAAGGCACGTCGCCACGTCGTTCAAGAGCATGCAGCGCGCATTCGGTCCGCAAGACAGGTCTTCACACGGATCTGATGAAACAAATTGTGCATTAAAGATATTTTATTCACAAAGATAAATCTTTAATATTTGACATAAAATCTTCTAATCTCATTTATTATGAAGCAAAATATATCATATCACATACGTCTGCAATCATTTCCGACATTGGGCTCGGGACACAAGCATCTCTTTTGTGGATCACAAATAGCGTTTCCTGGGCAATCGTCGTCAACTTCGCATCTGACTATGCCAACACACTTAATGTAAGGATCGGGATCCGGTATGGTTTCTTCCGGACAAGTGCAAGCGTAAGAGCCTTCAGTATTGGTACATGTTGCTCCATGCCCGCAAACGTCGGATTTGGTACATTCGTCAATATCTGCATTTATTTTAAAAAATATAAGAAAATACGAAAGTAATGTAAGTACAAAAACAAATTAAGTACAAGAAAGTAAAAAAAGTATTACTGAATTAATAATTTATATAAATAAATATATATTCGTAAATATATTAATAATTTATGTCAATAATACAAAAAAATAATAAATTTTTGCGAAATGTCATTAATTAATAATTCATCTTGCGCAAATTTTACCTATACATTGCTTGAAGGCATTTCCTGAGTATCCGAGTTTACATTGGCAACTAAAACCACCAGGTGTATTCGTACAAATGGCATTTCTGCCACATCTTCCGGAAGGTCCATTTATCGCATCGCATTCGTTTATATCTAAGTAAAGAAAATCGCATTAAAAAGTTCACTCGCATAAGTGAAAACCTTCTGTACACGTTAAAGAATAATTACCGAATATTTCGATTCGTTAAAAAAATATCTGTTTGCTTACCGACACATCCAGCCGCTATATCGTTCGGATTGAAGGTCCAGCCGTCTTCGCAAATGCAATAAGCTTCGTGACCGTCGGCCTTGCAGAAGGCATGTTCGCCGCAAGTTACCTCATCGCATGGTGCTGCAAAATAATAAAAATGATGACAAACTATAACTTTTTATTCCATAAAAATTATTCTTTTCTCTCTATGTTGGAAATTAAGCAAAAATAATTGTTAATTATTTTCTAGCTTTAATAGTTATAAGCGGCTGTTTTGTTTCGAGGAATTGTGTCTATTTTCGGTCGCTTTTTCTGACTTTCTACCGCTCAGCCGTTGACAAGTGCTCTCCTTTATCTCGAGTATCGCTAGTAGAAAAACGCACGAGACAAACACTCGAGACAAAGGAAGAGCCAGTCGACAATATCAGCTGATCAACCGCTGACGCGTTTGTCATCAGCAGAACGTGAGACAAGGCCCTCGGGGCGCCCGGAAGGAATGCTGATGTGATTCTCAGGCGTTCCCAGCTCGCGCCGGAGATGGACATCCGGAGGGGTTTAGTAAGAATCCGACATATCTCCCGGCCCTTCCCCGAGAACCGAGAAAACCCATGCAATGTTTCTCCTCCATTATAAAAAAAAGGCCCTTCAAATCAATACAGCTGAGTTTCTGTTCGCCCGTTAGCTGATCGTCTCATTGCATTGGCTTGATTACTTATTGTTACAGGGGGCATAAAATCTGGAATTTTTTCGAAAACCGAGGAAATAAAACCCCGAGCCTTCGCGCCTCCGTTTTTGCAATGTGCGACTCGATTATAGATCCTCGCTTAACTCGATCGGAGATCAGCAAATACATTTTCGCGTTCGAACCGTGTTTCCGGAACTCGCAATAAATATAACCATGTTGGGTCGAAATCTGTAAATACTGTACATATTTTATTTTTTACTTTAAATTAAAAACCTATAAAGTTACTCGAGACTGTGTTGATTTCCTTTCTTATTTTCTACGGAATCTTGCGACGCCCTCGTTCTCGTGCTCGCTGTCATGTCGCAAACACTTTACAATCTTTCACCCCTATCTCTACAACTCCAACAATTTTCTTATATCTTTTTTCCGCGATATATATGTATATGTAATATATATGATATCATCGAGAAATATATAATTATACTATATAAGATTACCTTTACACGGTATATGGGGTGGAGTGCCAACAAATCCAGACTCGCACTCGCAATGATAGCTTCCTCTAGTGTTCGTGCAGATCGACGCTGGCCCACAAGGATTAGTAAGGCATTCGTCCAGATCCGCGCATTCAGCACCGACGGCCTTGAAGCCATCCTTGCAGAAGCACTGTCCCTCGATGCACTCGGCATTGTTGACGCAATCGAAATTCGATTTGCAGAGAGTCGTCACGTCCGTCTAAAAACGATGCGATGGGATGACACTTTATCACTTCGCATCCGTAATTCTTGTCGCGTTCGGAGACATTGTACTTGGAAACGAAAACCGGTCTCGTCCGTCTGTATTATATATACGGTTATCTTTTGGACGCGCGAATAAAAAGCGTGCTTCCATAATAAATGGAGCTGTGAGTCAGTTTTGTGGCTTTACAAACGACGAAAATAGTTTAGAAAAGTGGTAAACTATGTAAAACCGGTTCGCGTTTATCTTGTTTTGTGCGCGATGCCACATTCGTTTCGTTTACTTTCTTTTATTCGTCGCCTTCGTAGAAAGAAACTCTGCCGAGCGATCAAAGGAGCGAGTCTCCTTTTGAAATATTTGTCTCGGGGCATCTCTCGCGTGAAAGATCTTGTCCACATACGTATGTATGAGGTGACTCGAGACGGAGCGCAACGGGGTTATTGAATTATTACCTGATCGCATGCGACTGCCGGGCCGGAGCTAGCACTGTACCCCGGCGGACAGAGGCAGTTGTAACCAGGCTCCTCGTTCTTGCAGATCGCATTTTTACCGCAAGGATTCTCCAAAGCCGTGCACTCGTTGATGTCTAAGAAAGAAAAAACAATCCCGCTATAATAGAAAAGTCCTACGAGGACAAAAATTCAAAAAAGCCAGAACCTTTTGAGTATCAACCTTTTGAGCTAAGAGAAATTGACACTTTATCAAGAAAATACAGATGTAACTTTTGTGCAAAAAATATCCAATTTCTAATCCAATCATAAACGAACGTTTAGAGAGGAAATTACGGCAAATATAAATATATATAAGTCATATTAGTATGGGATAATGCATCCCGATGTCCTGCGCTTTCAGAACCGCGACTCATTGAGATCACGCTGATTAAGAGATCCCCGCGAACGGAATACGTCGCAGGAGAAAAGATAAGCTAACCGCTGCACTCCTTGAAAGGGTCGCCGGTGTAATCCGCCTTGCAGCTGCAGACGAAGCTGCCGATCGTGTCGATGCACTCGGCGTTCTCACCGCAGGGATTGCGCTCGCATTCGTTCACGTCTGTTAATCAATATTGTTAATCACAGGATGAGTATTATGGCATGCGGTGTGACAGATAGCGTTACGTGAAAGCTTTTGGCTATGACTGACTTTCGCAGCGGGTTAGTCCCTGACCGACGAAACCCGGGGGACAGATGCATTTATATGAGCCCGGGACGTTGATGCACCTCGCATTGGCCGCGCAAGCATCTCCGCCGATGCACTCGTTCACATCGATGCAACCGTGCGCGGAGTCCATCCGGTAGCCGGCGTGGCATCTACACTCGAAGCTACCCTCGGTGTTTACGCATTCCGACTCCGCACCGCAGGGCGAGCTCTCCTCACACTCGTTCACATCTGCCGGTGACGGTCAGTTAGTGGACTCGGATGCGCGACACCACGGAAATTTGTGAGCTCAAGCGGATTATCAGTCACAAATGTGTCACACACAGATAGTATACTATCTATATACAATGATACTGTCAATATTGGAATCTGGATTTTACGTTTCCACCGATGGATTTTAATTGAAATAAACTCTTTATTAAGATTCTGTTAAGATGCCATTGTTATGTCAGTGATAATGAACAATGTTACGTTATTGAGAAGCATGACAATTAATAACACATATATGTATAACATTTAAGCTGTTTTCTTACGCCCGCGCCATAAGGAATTTTAAAGCCTTACCTATCACATTGTAATAAGTTACAATCATAATTGGAAATTCTCGAGACTTACCGTGGCAACCTGTCATCGGATCACCGTCCATTCCATCGGGACAAGAACACCGGAAACTACCATGTACATTCGTGCAGAGAGCGGAACGTCCGCAAGGACTCCTCAGGCATTCATCGACATCTCTGCACTCCTCTTCGGGGCTTCCGCCGTATCCGTCAGGGCATTCGCACTTATGCGCGCCTGGTACATTCACGCATAACGCACCCCTTCCGCAAGCACCCTCGTATTTGCATTCGTCAATATCGATACACTAGACAGATTTAAAAATTTCACAAATTTAACAAATAAATTTATAATTATGTATTCCTAATTGGACATTGTCTTAAATTTATTAACATTTGAATGTTAATTTAATATTACATATATGTTATACATGTAAATTTATCAAAAACTTGTATTTTTTAAATATAAATTTATATAAACAAAGTAAAAAATACACGTGAATATTTTAAGAGCTTTGCAATAAAGTTTAGATAAAATAAATATCTAAAATTCGAAATTGTCGTTTGTCATAATATTAAAATTATTAATCTAAATGTTAATCGGAATTTGTTATTTCAGTTATTTCAAAATTAGCCCGCATCTTCCAGGAGCCCATTATCGTAAGGAACGATGATTATTAAGATTAATATCTCCATCATCATATAAATATCCAAAAAAAAAATTTCCACGATAAGGAAATTGACTTGCACACACACACAAGCGTGTTATTATCCAATTTAATCTCCGACTTGTCGTTTTCTCGACTACGCATCCCCGTTCTCGCCGATGTACTCACACTGTTGAACGGGTCTCCCGTGAATCCATCTTGACACGTGCAGGTATAATTGCCGAGTGTGTTGTGACACACGGTATTGTCGCCGCACGCACCTGGTATCGCGCACTCGTTCACGTCCTCGCAGCGCACCTCACCGTTGCCGATATAGCCGGATTTGCACTTGCACAGGAAGTTTGAGGGTAGATTGCAACATTCGGCATTCTCGACGCAACGCCCGGCAATCGCTGGATCGTCGCATTCGTTGATATCTATCGATGCGATACCGTTAGCAACGAAATAGGCGTTTGACGCACAACGAAAAATAATTACCCTCGCAATGAAAGCCATCGCCTCGGTATCCGGGAAAGCAGGAACATTGAAAGCTGCCAAGAGTATTTGTACAGTGGGCAAATATATCACAGGGCCGATATTTACACTCGTTCTCGTCTACAATTTTTAATTAAGTTTTATTGTAAATTATTATAAATTATCCTAGATTGTTGTTTACGTGTATAAGTTCAAGAGAGTAGAAAAACATAGCGCAGCAGTATGTACTTGCATCAAATTGATCCAAACGGTTTTTGCGTAAAGTAGAAAATGTATGTATGTATTAAATGAATATTCCATAATATTTCATGGTAAATAGTAATATACAACTACATAAACACAGTTTCACAAACCTGGAACTTGACAATTACATCCTCCAAACCCATCGTTACAGTGACAGACCGAATCCAGACAGACACCGTTTTGACATTTGGTGCCGTCTTCTTTTGTACAATCGTCTGCAACATTTAGCAAAATTTCAAATAAATTTATTATATTATATTATACCTCACTGAAAAATATATACATACCTATATCTCGAATCTCAATTTAATATTTTATATTATGAAGTGAATCTATGAACCTACGTATACTTTTTTAAACTCTTCCAAAATGTTTATCAATATAAACCAATTTATCAATATTTAGGTTGATAAACATGATATTATAAAATAATATTATAAATCGAGAATCGAAAATCGAAGTGACTCGTATCAAGATCGAGATCGAGTTTCGACGCAACTAATCAGCACGCGGAAAAGACAATATGGACTTTCTATGCCTTTTTTGAAAGAAAAGCTTAATTTTATTTACGCAGAAAAATTAGTTAAAAATTTTATTTGGATAATATAATAATTAAATAATATAATATTTAAATTTTAATGGTTATATTGCAATCTTCAATGCTTATAATCTTGTTTCTCTTACCCATAAAGATGAAAACAATCATACATAAACTTTAATTAAAATTTGAGAAATTCTCAGATAAAAAAATATTGTATAAAAGAAAGTTAAGGATATTAGTTTTTACATATTTTTGGCTTTCTGTTTTTTTATTAGAGATAAACTAATTACTCCTTTGACATTCGAAAAATATAAGTATTTTTAAATATCTATATACTTTAAGAAATTCTTAATCCTGTATCAATCTTTTCAACTCAGTTTTTGATCACTTTCGAGAATATCCCAGCTCACTGTGCAACGTCAGAGGATATACACTCATTTAGAAATATTCTGTACAAGAGGCACGAGCCATTTTTGTTGGCCATTAAGTAAGATTATCCGAGAAAAAGGGGCGGATAAATTGCGACCATACTTTACAGCCATCGGCTAATCGCGCAATTTTCTCTCGCCGGACCTAATCGCCGGTCGCCGGTCGAACCATCGCGCATCGAAGAGTTTTTATCACAAGCCGCAATAAAGCCGCGATACGTTCGGTAGATTCGAGTAACGTGATCCATCGGCTCTCATATCGGCGCCTCGGCGAACGTCAATTACGGTTTCTCACCGCGAGGAAATAACGTCTGTGGTCCGTGGAAAATGAGAATAAAATTCCGCGGCTAATTGCGTCTCGTGGGCGTGACTCCGGTACAATGTGCGAAATAATGACGCGAGAAAAGAGATCCCCCCTTAATTGACCCGACGGACGAGACGTGACGCTTAACGCGTTCCTGCGGTTTGTGTACGACGCGAGGAAGAAAATTACTTAGCGACCGTAATGACATCGAGAATGACGGCATGAACGTGAAGAAACGACGGAAATGTTAACGACGGTGCATCGTGAATGTCGTGCGACGTCACCCTTTCCTGTCGCCGCGAAGCGCACGATCGCTTCGCGACGGGATTGCCCTGACAATCTTTCTCTCTCTGGACGAATCACACACACACACTTTGACGGGATATGTGTCTTTCCTTCTCCACAGGTACATAGCTCACCTGTGCACTTTAACCTGTTGCGCTGCTCGTCCACGCCCTGGTAGCAGTCGGCGCGATGGTCACAGAGCTTCGAGAGCTCGAGCAGCTGAAGGATGTCCGTCGACTCGTTGACTTGGCAGCCAAAGTAGCCGTCCTCGAGGTTCAGGAAGAATACTTCTCGCCTCGATCCATGGCCGAGTCCTTTACGAGATTCGACCTGAAAAGTCGCGGAATGAATTTTATTGATTATCTTTAATTGTCTAATTAATCCCATTAATCAATCATCAATCATATTTGCGCTCTCTGACATTTTAACAAGTTCCTATACAGTGTTCCAATCCAGATTTAAATTAAGTTAAGCGCTCTTTTGATAAGATACATCGTTATATTTAACTAATAATCTTCTAGGTCGAATAGAGAAAAAGAGAAAGAGAAATTAATTAGTCTCTTTGTCTGCGAAAAAATTAAAGTTTTTAGAAGAACGTCTGCTTACCGGATACGAAGCTAGAAGTATCCACGTCAGCAACGGCCAAAGATGTTTCATCTTTGCTGTAAAAAGATCAAATCACATCGAAATTAGTCATATTCCATAGATACCGCCCGCGTGAGTCGAACGCGCGGTTTTGATTTATTGTTAACGCGATAATTTTTAGTGATGACTGGAGGACGTAACGCTTATCATCCTTCCGCGGAGGACGTGTGGTTGCGGAAGAAACTTAAATAGATTCCTAAACACGCGCGTGTATAGCACAGCGACGACGATGACTTCACGCGAGAATCACCCAGTGGTAATTGCATCATCGCGAATTCGCAAGGTGCATGGTTTCGCAAAAAAACCGGCACCACTTCGCAGGCACCCTGGGAACGATTTTTCACGATCGCGCGCCGCATCCGGAGCCGCGAAAGGAAGAGAGCGCGGGAAGGGATGGGAGCGGCACCTCGCGAACGTTCCCCCGCGATGTTCGCGGCGTATAAATCACGTGGAAAGCACCGTAGCTGTAGGAAATCGTTGGAAAATCAAGCGTGGATATACAAAACCGCAAGAAACCCATCGAACGTTTTTCAGCTCGCAACGGATAAACCTTATACACCGGTCGAACACCTGTTCTGTTCGACGAGCGAGCCTCCGCACCGCACCAACGCGTGGCTAATTCACGAATGTGCGACCGGGGAAGTCGGTTGATCCATCAACCCCAACATGTAGGCCACGCGATGCGTGGAAAAACGTCCACTTGGTCCTTCAAACGCATTCGTATTTCAAGTAAAAGGCGTTTCGATTTATGTAAGTATAAGAGGCATAGGTAAAACTTAAGCAAATCATAGGATAACTGCTAATGACATCGCATCAATAGAGCGATGACAAATGTAAAATAAATCTCTTTATTAATGATAAGCTATTAGCGTCATTAACGGTCATTATCGGTCATTATTTACGATTTTTTTTCTCGATATCACGTATCATTAAGCCTGAGATCATTCTATTATATCATTCTATTATAACGAGGCTTACATCGACGTCGAGCTTCAAGCGCGTCTCGCCGATCCGCAGAATTCGTGACGCGTTCGGCTCGACGTGGTGGGAAAATACGCGTTTGACAGCGACCGGGCATCTCCGACGGAATTCGTTTCAGAGACGCGGAAATCTGAATCCTCGAGCGCTCGCGATGAAGCCGCGAGTAACCATTTCCTGTTTACCCGCCCTTCTCTCTCTCTTGCTCGATTCTCCCGTCAGACGTCCAACTGTAAACGCAATTTTCGCGAGATAGCATCCCCGTACGCAAAAGCGTTCTTCTATACGTTCTGGGCCCGCAGGCCGCAGGCCTCGTTCTCGTCGAGACGAAGGCGAACTATACGTGTGCAGCGAACACCAACAATATAAGTTAGAGCCGCGCGGCGATCAACCTGGCGCGGTGAAATGTTAACGACTGCACACGCGGCCAAGCTCACAACTCACAAGGCAGACCGGAGGGCGAGAGGGAAAAGGGAAGGAAGGACGTGCGTTCGCCAAGTCGGATGAAGAGGAGGAAGCCGAGGAAGAGAAGCGGAAAGTGGCGAGGGGGAGAACGACTATACGGAGGATGGGTGGACGGGAGAGGAGAGAAGAAGCGAAGGAACGCGCGTAATAAAGGAGGGCGTGCGAGTACGATGCACCTGTAGTCCTCCTTGCCTCCCAACCACCTCGCAACGTCGCCAAGTTGCCCCTCCGCCGTACCCCCTAACACGGATCGAGATGTATACGTGTAAACCCGCAGCTGTGCACGCGGGCCGACCAACTCCGGGGCAATCTAGTCCCCTTATTTTAATTTTGCCACGGAAGCAGGCCACCCCACTGCGCGGGCATATTTTTAGATCCGGTTTTACTTCCGCAGTCCCATGGTCAAGGTCTTTGAAATCTAGGGCTTGCAATCGAATATGTTTTTAAAGTGAAACGTAAAGTTTGTCAAAATTTAAAAGACATTACTATAACAATTGGAACGTCAGCTCATTAAATCCATATAAACGTGTGTAAATGAAATAAACAATGTTTATCATTTTCTTACTTCTTATGTAATGAAAAATGTATAATTGAAATGTAATGCCTAGATGTTTCAGCCTTTACACACATTTTCTGCCTTTAATGGTATCGCGAAGGTATTATGAAAGTAAAATGATTATATAACGGTTCACGGTTCATGCGCGCATATCAAAGACGTGTTTATTTTGTGGTCAGTCTCTAATAGATTAATTATTTACTATAATTGACATTTATCTGTTTTATAAAATCTTTATTATTTAATATGTCCGCATATATATATGTAATAATCTTGATAAGTACATTAACAGCCACACAAATAAATTTTAGTAGCAACAAAAATTCTCTTGTGCACGATGAATCAATGAGTGAAATTGCTTGCTCATTATAAGCTCATTGCACTTGCAATGATCGTTTCCGTAAAAACGAATGCCTCGTGTGAATTCGTCTAGTGTGTAAGCTGTAGCATAGATAGACTATAGACTGATAGAAATGCGAAGTCGCATCGCGATCGTTCTTGAGCTCTGACATCGATTTTTCAGCCGCGAGCGATTGACACAGTTACATCGGTTTTTGTCGGTGCCTCCTTAGCATATCTTGCCTGTCGCAATCTTACAATAATCTCTCTCGGTAGCTCTCGGCCATAATTAAGCCACGCGATTGTACACTTCAATTTTGCATTACCGTATGTATATCTGCGCATGCGACACACAAGCAGTATGAATTACAAATGTGTTTATATGAAGCACGCGAAACACCTACGCGCGATATTGTGATATGAATGCTAGCGATCACGGACTTTGTCATCGGCTAAAACAAGACAAATTAACACGCGCAACTTCTAGCTTGAAAAAAAACTGCTTTTTGATGTCAAAATACATTAATTATATTCTACATTAGTGTTTTATTTCGATGACGTCGTTCGCTGCATTAAATAATCACGAATCGACTTAATGGCCAGCACCGCCCGAAATAGATATTTCAGGTCAATAACGACTCCGGTTCACGAGTCATCGGGTTCATGGATTTCTTCTTTATTATACTGCCTCGCCCACGAGGCTTTCAGTTTATGGAAGCTTGCAGGTCAGGAACAACGTGTTTGTGCGGCGCCGTGAAAGTGTCTATATATACGTGATTAGAGAACATCCTGGGCCTAGAAATTATTCTTTCGCGTGTGCTCGGGGCCAGGGGTACGTCCCACGCAAGCGAGAACGAGAGAGACCTCAAAGCTACAGCTGACGTATCTAAAATATGATAACCTAATCTAACTTGTTTTGCACTCTGCACGCAACTTTGCTTGAGAACCAATCTGTGTGTGTGTGTGTGTGTGTGTGTGTGTGTGTTGTTTACTGTTCAGTGTTCACATAAATTATTAACCCAATATAGACAGACAGCATCAAAATTCATATACTTTCTCTTGATTGTGACTGCGGTCCCCAAATAGCGAAACCATATTAAGAGGTAAGTTGAAGAGTGTCGCTTATTTGTATGTCAAAGATGTGCTCACACAACTCTTATACTATAAACGGCGAACATTGCAAACGATTGACTATCTAGAGATTGAGAGATATTGCTCGTTACAAGATAAATAAGTATACAATATATCTTATTATATTGCCTATCTTTTAGACATAAGATCGCCGTAAAACCGCATTTTATAGAGATTAGTTCTTTTTACGTAGCAAGAAATACGGAGAGACAGTGTTTCATTTTTATCTCATTAGATTAGTCTTAATTTGCATTATGTCTCGAACTAATCGCGACGCCGATCCTTCAGCGACAGACATTTACGGCTTCGTAATGTCGCCTGCGAACAAATTTGCATGTTTAGCACCCACCGTCGACGATTTAATTGCATAACCGTCGCGCGCGCTAAGTCTTCCTACGTGCAGCGCTGATTTCACGCACAAGCCTCTTTACGCGCTTGCGTAATTCCTCGGTGAAATAATGCAAACGATCAGCACAGTTCCTTTTGTTCGAATGCGCGTTCTCTTTGTTACGCCGGTGCCATTGGGTTAATCCTCATTTTCTAAAAGTATCAAGGCTGAATCTACATTATGTAAAGTACGCCTCAAAATAAAAATACCGGAAATATACCATTAAATTTCGATGCTTATCGCAACAAAATAATTGATTTAATGAATATGAATGATTTAATTACGAGACGACGACTGACAATGGAAGGTGATGGAATCTTAGGAAAGGTACAGCAGCAGCCCCGCAGCGTTCTAATTACCTGGAGTCGTCTTCCTTTCGTTTCGCAAATCCGCACGATGTGTGTCAAGATGCATCGCGCGTACGCATATATGAATATTTATTTATATACGTATGTTAATTATAGAAAGACAAAAAAACATGCGAGGAGGCTTTCTCTTCATCACACTTGCCAGAATCTGTTTACGTTTGTACGCGATACAAAAGTGTATAACTTGTAGCGAGCACTATTTCCCGGTAAGTAAACTGCGCCCGCATGTATATGACAATAGATCGGTAGCCAGATATCGCAACAGATCAGGGTATCATCTCGTGGGGCATTAAACTCGTATTTTGCCGGCAGAATCTGCCGATGTAATCTGACAGCAAATTGTCGGCAGAAACCGAACGGAATTCGTCATTCATAAATATTTAAGCGGAACACATCATTTATGTAAATGGTTACAAAACAGCAGATTTTGTTCAGTTTCTGCCGTTATATTCTGTTAACAGATCTGTTATATTTCTGCTAATATTCTGTTGACAAAATTTGCAACAAACACTTTCAAAATCTGTCCTCGATCGATTTAGGGTAAATATAAAATATTTTTTAAAATTTGCACAAAATGCTCCGCGATATACACACTTTTGTATTGCGCACAAACGCAAACAGATTCCGACAAGAATAACGTATATTTGTGTATATATTTATATAATCCGTTGTTTTGAGAGTACGGTCGACTGCGTCTAGGAAATCAGCATGAAGATCGCCGGATCTGAATCCATAATTTCAAGTAACGGTTTCCGGGGTAGGAAGGTAGCGGGAAAGAAGAAATCCTGTCCGAGAGAAGCGAAACAACTTACTTAAGTACGCGACGCACAGAATTTCGTAAAACGGAAAACGAAATGAAACACACCGCGCTCGCGATCACGTATTCTCATTTTGAACTTAATGGCGCGATCCTGAGTCTTTTGCCAAATTTCATCGCAGTTTGTGTAATTCGTGAGCGAAAATTTGCAGTGTTTCTTCGAGAAACCGTCTTATATTCTTGTAACACCTGCCGCCGTATACACTGATTATTTTCATTTCATAACGATCCTTGAGCGCACGAAGGAAGTTTAGGTCAGTATCCGTACAGACGGTCGTCAATTGCGTCAAATGATGGACGACGTTCATGGGACGGGTATTAAAATACAATTTTATCACGCATCATCGCCCGAGTCGTCGATAAAATGATCAGAGTAATAAGTCGGATACAGACGGCGTTTAAACTTTGACATAAAGCAGCGAATGTTTTATGGAGAGACGTCTACATCGTATAATCTATCAACTCCAATGCAATTCGAAGCTATATTACCCTTTGATCGCTATTATCCGCCGGCTATTTCGAATAAATCCTCATTCCAAGATATATAAGGATATGATATTGACAATTACGATATTTCCACAATAATGCACATTATACGGAAGCGATAATACTGAATAAATTTTAATAAAATAGCATAATTAGTAGATATAAATAAATTCTCATCAATATAAAACTACTAGGTTCTGCTGAATGATATTGAAAATAATCAATATTGAAATAAAACAATTATTTAATTATACCTTCATTTCTGCTGCAATTTCTAATAAGATGTATAAATAATATAATTTTAAAAAATTACAATAATCTGATATCACGCGCTTTAAAATAATTTTATAATATTAAAAAATAGATCTCTGCAATTACTTTTATTCGCAGCTTTCCTCATAATAACTTTTATTCCAGATGTAGGGATATCAGAGACAAATGTGATCGAGTAACATTTGACACCTCGTAAGAGGAATCGTAAGAGCAGCCTCGACCCGCCGCCGCATCCTATTAGGAAATCCGAATTCTAGCCACGATCGAACGTTGATCGCGCTTGCTTGAGGCAACATCCGGCATGAATCAACAAAGTACAAAGCGGCAGACGGCGATTTAGCCCTAAAACTTACGCCCACTGCAGAGCAACAAGAGAGCGGCGAGCGAAGCGAGACAGAATTATTCTGCGGCGAAGTGAAAGTTCTTTGGGTTACTCTACAAATACATAAGGCCGAACGGGTGTAGGCCTCGTTTGACCGCCGAATCGATTTCAACATATGTATATGGCGTTCGCAATAAATTCAAACAATAAGTAACGCCGACAAGTTCTAATAAAAATAATAATCTCCGATCAAGTCGAAGACGATCGCTATTATAGGATTACGTTCGCACGTAATAAACTCTGATTAATTACCCTTAAATGAGTATGACTCACGCTTTTGCAGTTGCCTGATCGCTATTTATGGCTTATCGTTGTAGAAACAATTTGCAGAAACAGCATGTCTATTTGACTATATGCAAAATGTGAAAAACACTTGTAAAAACGTTTATCACACGTGATCATAAATAACATACGTCACTGTAATATACGATGCATATGATCATTTATCTCACGGCGTTATTTCAAGTAAATTAATGCAGGACCTGTGACCTCGGTCGAAAAAACGATGATTAAACGACTAACTCTTGCCGAAACGTCCCATTATCTTCTACGAGTCCGTTGCGTGTGAAAGATTGCACCGTGCATTTGCTTCTGTTTACAATAGAAAAATACAAGACGGTATTAGTGCTCGTCATCTAATAACATCGTTGTCTATCCGACGGGAAAATAATGATAGGTAGGTGCATTGACCAACGACATGACAATTAACTTCACGGAGTAGCGCGATAGCGTCGTTTAATGTTTCTAACGCCTCGATTTATTTGACGCGTTAAATTATAATCATGTTTCATACGCTCAACTTCGGCGTCACGCACATGACGAGAGAAAATCCTCGCATGCCGCGCCGAACGCTCGTCCCGAAGTCACCGCTCAATAACAACGCGCGAAGCCGTTATATTTTATATTTTTCCCCGTTTGCTTATTTATGTATGTACAAGTACGATTCGCCGATTTGCAACAGCTTCCGATCGTAAAATGCGTCGTCTAACAGTAAAGCTTGTTGCAACGTAGCCATTTTCCACGTGCACGAATGTATAAGGAAGTAGGGTCGAATTACAAGTCACGTGAGATATGAGAGAATAAGACACAAGAGAGATGAGACATCACGGAGATTATCGAATTGTCAGGAATGGAGGCGAAAAGAAGAATTAAATTTGTAAAAGAGAGAGAGAGAGAGAGAGAGAGAGAGAGAGAGAGAGCGAAAAGAAATATAAGAATTTAAACTCTCATTAAATAGTCGATACATAATTCATGTATTAAGAATATACATTTATTTTTATTTTTTACACTTTTATTAAACCATATATTCATGTGTAAACCACCAATATTTACCCCTAAAATCACACATATGCATGAGATTACAATTTGCATGGCCTTCAACCATACATATACGTCTCGTTTCCCGAAGGTCTGTTTGTTCGATACTCGTTGAGAGAGTCCCCGATAAATTAATCGCAGCCGAGAAATCCGCGATTACACATGATGAGTCAATGGAAAAGTAAGAGAGATCGCGGACGAGGCGCACAGATCCTAACAATCTGCCGCGGTAAATTAGTATGTCAGTGATTAAAAAGAACGCCCGCGACTTAAAGACGCCTCCGCACCAGCCGATTTTCTAACGGTTCGTGACAAAATTGCCGTGTACCGTATGGAGATCTATTGCCGTGAATGTAACGGATTGCCGCTTCTCGCCATCGAGGTTATACAATCGTGAGCTGCATTCGAGTATCCGCCGTCTTGCATTCTTTCACATTATTTTTTTTACGAAATAAGATTTGATTTATCTCTAGCAAAATTGTCACTCTGAGTTTTAACGTTTATAATATGATACAGAGCTAGTAATATTAAATATATAAGGATGTTGTCATATATATCGACCCAACTGGCCAAATTTATTGATCGAAAAACGCAATTTGGCGTTTTTCGATCAATAAATTTGGCCAGTTGGGTCGATGACAACACCTTTAGTAATTTTTAATTATTTACTGGCGACTCAACTCTCTTGTTCTGATTAAATACATATTTGGCTCGTTAAATTCCGGAACGTCGCATTGAAAACAGCTATAAATTTATGTTGGCTAATAAAATGTGATGTCATATTTATTAAAATTCTTTTATTATTTTATTCGTATTTAAGGTAACTTCTCATAACAGCAACGTGCTTTCTTTCGCAGAGAAGCGCTTGTAGTTTTCTATTCTTTGAGCAGGGAAAAGTCGACGGTGCGAGAGAGGCGTAAGATGACGCGGTGAGCAGAGGCGGAAAAGCAAGGATCCTTACGAGTGCATCCATAACTATATCCGCGCGGATCGTGCGACCGACAGCCAAGGTTTCTCGCTTCGCCAACCTCGTTAAAAGATTCGCGTTATATTGCGCGTAACGGCACACGTTTTCGCAGGATAATTAATTTCTGGCCTGGGTAAGATACGCGCTTCGTTATAATCACGGCGCTACGTAACAATGTCTTTAGATAATTCTTATAAGTGTATTAGTTTCGTTCCGTTTGATCCAAATCTTCCTGAAGTTGAGAGAAATTCTTTACAACCTAAGAATTTTCTGATTTAATAATATAGAGCTGAGAAAACCAAAATATAATGGCCAAATTATAATTAGTATAATTTCAAATTAAAATTAAAAAATTAAAATTATATATGACTAAAATAAATACGTAAATACTTTTGTTTTACGTGTTTGCGAAAATAAGAACCGTGATAAAAGTCCGAGGGTCCATATAAGGACTAATGAATCGACGAACGGAGCACCCGGATAAAATCGGAGATGTGGCGCATCAAGGTCACCTCTCGTTAATGATTACCACAGAACGGACAAGCCTCTTCATTTTAATACCGCGATCTGTCAGCTTCCATGATAATTGACATTTCTATTGCCATATTAGCCGCAGCGATTTGCTCCACGTACTTTTTTCCCACGCGCTGAAATCCCACAAACGATGTAGACTGCAAACGGATCATCCCGCTTATTGTGTGGGAATAGCTAGGCTTGGAAGTGAAGTGTATAACGGACGTATGTATGATTAATCGTCGACGGATCGCGCACGCTAACGCGTGCACGTATACGGATTTTATCGTCCTGCATTCCCCAACTCGAAATTTGCGATAATTACTCGATATAATTTAATCCGCGCGAAATTTTTATACGTATAAAATCTTTTGAAAGGATCTCGAATCATGTGGAAAATGCGTTTGGAAAAGCTCACCTTGTCGGGAAAACACACGCTCAGCTGTTCCCGAGAATTATTCGAAATGAAAGTTTTAGAAACGGCACATTTGCAGAAAGCGTGCGAAAAAGGTGTACGGAATTTAGAGCTCATTTACATCAAACAATCTATCGATCCGTCGCAGAAATTTCTCCTCGCTCACGTACATATACGCGCCACGCAACGCGCTAACGGGTGTTCTCCCTAAACATGGGAAGACCGGTGACAGCCAGTGCGATCAGCTACGAGGTTGCTCGCGCGATCTGTTGCAAGCATACATTGAACTCACTTGGGTGACGCACGATGTCCAGTTAAGGCATCGCATAAGCGGGACTCACGTAATCGATCGTTGTGATTTTACCGTCACGCGTGAGACATGCAGGATTATAATCTCAGCACCTGTTATATAATAAACTTTTTAACATTCCCAGTCGAGCTCCTATTATAAATCGCTGTCATCTTTAATTCCTTACGAGGTAGGATTTATTTTTGAATTTGTAAAATATTATAATCTCTATACCGGATCGAATTAGATCTCAGATAAACCGGTAATCGGAAATGTACTGTTAAGAAGAGGAAGAGGAAGAAGAACTTCAATGCCGTATAATATAACCACATAAAAGAGGAATACGTTCAACGCATCAAAATTCCATCGAAATCAAAAGTATCGTTGTGGCGACGCTTTTGTTGTAATATTTTTATCACACTAATGAACAAGTCATCAAGATTCAATTGAATAAGATACAATCGTTTCATTCATACGCGTTATAAAGGGATAAGCTCAATTTGCAGCTTCGACGTGACTCGGGTCGAAACAAGATTATCTCGTAGTTTACGGCAACAACTATCTCTCTACTGATTACAAACGCTGTGTTTA
This sequence comes from Temnothorax longispinosus, assembly GCF_030848805.1. Lineage (NCBI taxonomy): Eukaryota > Metazoa > Arthropoda > Insecta > Hymenoptera > Formicidae > Temnothorax > Temnothorax longispinosus. The sequence goes on along the minus strand of NC_092360.1, from coordinate 13,250,982 downwards.
TTACAAACACACCTACGCGATGTAAAAGGGAACGTGAGTTACGGAGGGAACAACGGCGGGCGATGCGATCGAGGAAACACGCGGGAAACGAACGCGGTGCCAGAAGATCGCTCGTATTATCGAACGATGAGGTACTTAGGCATACATATAGCCGGCACGGAAATACCGCGTTATTATTGGTTTAGAAGAAACGCGTATACACGCCTAGATGACTGGCGCGAAACGGTAAATTACAGCAATCTTGCCGCGCGCCGTCTAACACGTGTTGCCCATTGTGACGAGTCGGCAAATTGATTGCCGCAGTTGGGAAAATTCACCGTTTTAACGGCATATATAGTAAGCTATTTTCCCCGACCTCGGAATACACGTTCGTCTAATAATTTAGTGAGGCGTAATATCGACAGCCGGTTACACTTTTGTCTCCCGCCGATACGTACCGGGCTAAAACGCACGTACGAGCTATTAATTTTATCTCTCTCGCCGGTTTTCGCGGTTTAGCTCGTAACAGCTAGCCGTGATTCTTCTCTCGTGTAACGCGATATAATTGCGGTAGCGGCGATGAATATACTCTCCCTACTGGATGTACTCTCTCTCTCTCTTCTCTCTCTCTGTCTTTCTGTCTATCCTGTCTATCCTGTCCTTTGATACGAAAATTATTGGCCGTCCCGCGCGAAGACAGCGGATGAAGTGAAGACGTCGCTCGCCACATCCTCCACAATGTTGCACCTTACTTATAGATTGTCCCGCTATGTCGTTAAGCGTCATGCAGATAGTGGAAATTAGGATGTAATCTAACTTTATAACCAGGATGTTCCGCCAGCAGCGGAACGGCTAAATCTTGATACGAGAAGAAATATTATAAGTACATCCTTCACGCACGCGAGACCGGCTTCGGGCGATGAGTAAGAGAATAGTTGACTCGGGGGCAGAGGGATCAATCCAAGGCTACGATTTCGTGAAATAAATCATATTAATACCTTTATAATAACGATAGGCAAGAAATAAGACGCATGCTCATTGGACAACGCTAAATATGAGAAATAACCAAAATTGGCGAAGGTGTGAAGTTTAACCGCCCGAAGATGTATAATTCAAGAGTCAGCGCAAGAAAAGTCATAACGTACAATTCCTTCCATTATTGCTTTTGCTGAAAAACACTCCAAGGTCTACTGCATTATAAAAGGCATCCGTAGGTGTCGGCCAATGAATATATTCATGATACAAAACGAACGTAAAGAGAGCTCGTGTCGCGCTCATTCAAAAAACTGGCAGACGTTATTTAGAAAAATAATAAATTCCACGGATTTTCACGGCGCTTCGCAGCCTTTTACAATGTCGAGTCCTCACGTGTCTGAGCCGCGGGGCGCGGAGTCGATCGTAGACAAGGCTAGCGGAAGGAATCGTCGTCGCCTGCCTTCGCGACCGTCGCCGGCGATCATTATCGGCAGAAGCGTGACGGCTGCAGTCAATGAAACAATAATCAAATTATCCGTGTAATGAGCAGTACGCGCGCGGCGGTATGTACACATCTCGCGTCTCGCCTCTCGCGTCGTCGTCGTCGTAACCGCGCGGCGCGCGCGCGTCCGTCTCGGAATTCCGGAAAGGACTCGAAAAGTAATTTGCGCCGTGACCCTCTCCGACACCGTCGTCTCGAGGCTGAAATAATTGCGTCGTAACCGTTAAGGGGTGGAAGGTCGAGAGGAGAGGAGAACCCGCGCGCACTCGTGCACGTACCGGCGAGAGACGCGTGGAAATATTATCGCTGGAGAGGAATTACACCGCGGCGTTACGTCGCGAATCTCTCGCGCGGAGTTTACCTCGTATACTTACACGACCGCACGTCGCGTCGCATTTATCGCGCTGTCCCGTCCGCGGGGAAGAGAGCGCGTTAATATCGCGCGCGATTAATAGACGCCCGATCCGGAAGCCGGGGTTGTTCCCGCGATCTTATCCGCAATATTTTTACGGGCAGCCTCGTCTCGGCAAATAATGACGGGGAGTGCGTTTAGATTTCCTATGATTCGCTCCGCCGCGTTTTGTCTCACATATTTTTAGGATGTAGAAAACGTATTGCATATTCTTTCTCTCTTCCCCTCCTCGATCATTAACGAGATCGTTCATTATCGTTAAGATTAGATTTTTAAATGGGGTTTAAGATCGTTTAAAGTGAACCCGCGTTCGCGTCTTTCGAATCTACTTTCGCTTAATGACTGCCTTAACGATTGAATATTTTAATCCTAATGGGAGGTAGAATGTAATCGGCGCCGCTTTGGAAGCATCGTTGCACATTTGCATGGTCGCGCATGAAATCTGAATAATTAGATTGCAAGAATTTCTCAAATCGCAGATAGACATGTATTTACAGTTAGGCAGACATCAAGAGGGGGATAATGATTAATCGTCCCCGAGATGTCCGCGGCCGGCCAGTCGTTCGAATGCAAATACGTTTATTTATTTTCGTCATTATCACACCTCGCCGTCGCGGAAATCGCTGTTTTACCGTTTTTCACAATGCGCCGCGTGCATACATACATACTACACATCATCGCGCGATGACTCGGATAAATCGTGATTCGCGAATAATACGCAACGCGCGTTTGTAACGCCGAGTCTTATATACTGATCGACCTTATGCAAATGCTGCGCGCGTCGCGCGCGCGTACTTGAAATAAATTACGCAACCTTTCTGTATAATCATCATCAACAGGCGATATGTGAAATCCGCCGTCGATCGACGGAGTCGCGGAATTCGCATCATAAATCCGCACGGAACGGAAGAGCGTGTTCATAACGCGTTACGCAATGCCGAGTCTCTTCCTCCAACTCCCTCGATGATGGCTCATCCGTGGCTCGAGGGAAGTGATGTCGTGTCGGATACCTTTCCCAAGACGAGAGAGAGAGAAAGAGGAATTCCCGTCATCTCCGGGTGCTCCAGGTACATTGGAAAACTGAAATTGCTACCTGTATCCCTCGTGTTAATCCAGCATATCCAGTATAAATTACTGTTAATTTGTTTCGATCCGCGATAATCCGTTTCTCTCCGAGATTGCAACGTTTCCTATATATGGTGTGAGATCCAACTGCTCGCGCGCGTCTCCCGCTGTAGCGCGAGTTACAGTAAGGAGAAATTATATTTAATTACACGCGATTGATACTACACCTGCGGACTAGACTGGGCAACTATTCGTCGCTTTCTTTCTTTCTTCCTCTCTCTCTCTCTCTCTCTTTCCTTCTTCTCACAACGCAGATCTTCTCACGACGCGGCACAAATGGAGAAAAATATTCGAGCAACATTAATTGTCGTTAATTCAACGTGTCACGCAGGGCGCAAATCGTTGCGTACCTTACATTAAACCGCGCGCCCTACACACGTCCTTCAATTAAGGCCCCAATTAGATCAGCGATGCGCGACTGCGCTCGAAGACGCATTCCCCCGAAGCGAGAGGGTTCTCTAGTATAGATTGTACCTGTCCAGGGCCTATAGTTAAGCCACCGATGCGTGACGAATGTACGACTAAGTTTTTATGCCCTTGAAAGGGAAGCAGGAAAGAGAATATGATCAGAAGCATCGGGAGTGTGCAATTTACCGATCATAATGAACCGCAGTGATAGACGAGATTGTTCCCTCGCAGGATGACCTCCGCGGCCTTAGCTCCACTTTCCACGATTGACTGCATATTCAGCTTTAAATTCGGGCAAGTGAGAAAAGTTATGTAAGAAATTAAAGACAATATCAAAAAGACCTATTTTTTAAATTATATTTCAATAATAACTTAAAAAGATCTAGCCTAGTAATAAAAAACATTTGTGTCTGTGTGTGTGTGTATGTGTGTTTAAATTCAATGTAATTGAGTATCTCCAATTATCCTGATCACAAAGTTTACCGATCAATCTTTAGATAAACTATCTGATAAGGCGGCCATTGAAAATTGTCTTGAAATTAAGATTCCACCGTTGATTGGTTTTTTTTTTTATATCTTGTACAAACACACACACACACACATAATTGGAAAATCTATCCATCCTATTAGTTTGTTTATCAAATCAATTACATTTACTTAATAATCAGTATATCTATATATTAAAAAATAGATTAATAAACTTAATCGAAAAGTAAAAGCATTATAAGCTGTACTTGCTGTGTATTATTTTGTTAAACAGAGCCATAACTGAACTCGTATAATCGCGTTTGAATATTATACACAGAAACCTCACATTTCCCGTACATTTCAATGCTATGCTAAGATGTGCAGCAATGCACAGAAAAATAATCGACAAGTAAATAGATCCAGCAAAAAACTAAGCCGAGCGGCATCGAGCGAAACTATCTTGCAAGATAACTTCGACGGAGAATGCCCATAGCGTAGTTCATGGTGCTCTATGTAAAGACGATTCGAGGAGACAAAGGCCGCGAGTGTAGTACACGCTCGGTTAAAAGGAGCGACCTCCTTGAGAACGGTCCTTGACTCGTAGAGACGAGCGAGATAAGAAGAAGACTACGACAACTACGAAGAAGAAGACGAAGAAGAAGAAGAAGAAGAAACGTTGGAAGTAGTAGTAGTAGTAGTAGAAGTAGAAGAGGTGGTGGTACACGGGACGTGAGGGATGGCGCAGGGGGAACGTTGTGGAAGAGCGGCGGTGGAGGACAACGGTAGGGGAAGAGAGCGAGTAATGGCGCCTGCAAACTTGGCGGCCGCGAGAGGTCGAAGAAGACTCCGCTTCTGGGCGGCGAAGCACAAGGTGGAAAGACCGAGGCGGTGTAGCAACCGAGACGTAACCGGGCGCGAGAAGGAAAATGCGAGGGAGAGAGAAAGAAGGAAAGAGAGGGACTCACCGCCGAGGGAAAATGTATCCCGCGCGGTGGGCTTATACACGCCGCTCCCTCTCTTCCTCCCGTCGTGACTTTCCTCGCGAGCGCGGCCCGCCCCGATCCGATCGCGAAACGAAACTTGCGTTACCACGTCGCGGGAGCGCGCGTTAAATGCGTATATAAATAACGTCGGGGATTTTTTTTCCAGCCAGCCAGGGGGATGAGATTTCATTCCCGAGTCTGTACTTGTCTTTCCTACGACCTCGGAATCCTTCTTCATCCATGGAAATAATTAATTTGTATAGAATAAGATAGAAATTAATAGAAATAATAGATAATTAATAGTAATTGTATAAAATTGAAGTTTCTATGCAAAAATTTGATATTTTTACTTATAATAGTTTTCTAAATGACGTCCTGCGAGCGGACGTAAGAGGACCGTATCTGCGCGACTAACTCACGCATTACACGCGCATTAAGAATCAAGTTTTCATCAGTGTGATCGTTTGAACCGGCTCACGGTGCGTTTGCGAGTCATCTTAATTGATAATTGACAATTCAGTGGTCACGATGCGGTCGACCCTAATTTATCGTTCATCTCGCAGTCGACGACGTGGACGCGACGGATCCAAGCGCGGCGCGCATTCGTTCAGGTATGCGAGGATGGAAGGTCGCGAGGTGTACTCATTCGTGACCGGAAAAATGATGGGGAGGAAAGGATGAGAGAAGAGAAAAGATCGACATTACACCGATGTTCACGCGCACACGCACACGCACGCACGCGCGCACGTGTGTGTGTGTGTAGCGAACACGCTCTTCCTTTCTCTCTTCCGCGCTCGCGCGCGGACGCGAACCGAGAAGGAAGAGGCGAGAGAACGGGAGAGTCGTCTCCTCGGGAACGGAGGATGCCTATAATCGGCAATGGACGACCGCGCCTCGGCCACTTTCGCGTGGCTTGACGTGGACACCGGCGCGCGGCGTAATCGATCGACCTCACGGTTAATCATCATCGCCCCGTGCAGGATTCTATCCCAGGCGTGTATACGCGCCACGGCACCACCGCTTTTACGCGCCGGCGTACACATATATTATACGGTAGCGTAACTGAAACGTAATTTTAATATAGCCAGGGGTTCAGCGGCACGTCGAAGAAAAATTATGGTCGGCGTAATGTTTTCGGTGTCTATACACGGTTACATGTTATTTATAACGCCTGGTGGAGTAAACGTCCGCACAGAAAAGCGAGGCGAGACAACTGAGAGGGTGCCTATCTACACGTCCACGCGTGATAAACGCCGATACTTGCCGCGGGGATTTCTTTTTCTTTTTTCCAGAGATACCTCTCCTTAATTACGATCTCTCACCCTCGACGGAATGCGGTCGAATAGTATCTGCGATCTTTGCTTCTTTATTCGCATAACGAGGGAGGTCTCCCGTCTCCCGTCGGGTATCGCGTCGGGTATGCCAAGTATGACGTCAGCATTAAGTCAGCGACAATAATGACATTGTAAATTTTCTCACGGAACACGCATTTTTAAGTCCTTGCTCCGGAATGGCGATTCGCGCCGCGTAAGCAACGTTCGGTCATCTCCTCTGGTCATCTCTCCGATACGCTTCGGTGTTCCAAATTACCGCGCGCGCGCCGCATATAATTTTCTTGTCTTAAATGCAGTTTCGAGGATGTTCACTTATTAAGCCTTTTTCTTTGCTTTACGCTCTCGTCATGCATCAACATTGTCGGGAGGCGAAGTTATTTTTACGCGTTAGCAACCGCTTTTACTACCTCCGTTTAATCCCGCGGCCGTGATTCAAGTGAGTTTCTGACCCACCTCTTCACCGCAAATTTACCGCTAAATATTTGTGATTCTAACATAAGCTTCGTTTGCTTAATATGTAAGAGCGCGTTCAGTGTCAATAGGAGAGGTGAGAGTCGGACGACACATTTAAATGGGCTGCGAAAATACGGAGAATTCGCCTCTTTCTAGTTTGTGGTTCTAGAAAGAGAACCCGGAGGATCCCGGCTAAAACCAAGGTTAAAGTTAATCGCCGTCGGGCGAAACCGGCTCTTAGGACTTTACCGAGCGCGTACTTCGTGCTTCTTACGGTACATATATACTTAGTAGCGGATTAAAATGTGAAAACTAGATACGCGCAGCGCGTGGATTAAATTCCCGCGCAGCAGGTACACCGCAGTGAATTCACGAGAGAGAGACGCGCTAATTACAATCGTCCGCCCTTCACTGAACGCGCGGCTAAATAACGCACATTCTTCAAGGTATACCTGCAAATAAATCCGACTTCTCTTCCACGAAATGCCATTAATTATTCGTTGCTCGCCTCGGTCGCGCCGCCGCGTTTTACTGCTTTTATCCATAACCGAGGGATACGCTCGAGCGGTTGCACAACCACCCCGATCGTCCATCAACCGTAACGATCCCGTGGCAACCCCTTCGTTCGCTCTTCATCTCCCACCTGCGATTTGCGTACGTATATATGTACGCACTCGCACGTGCGCTCGCGCTGTTAAGCCACGATTTAGAATAGCAAAGTGCGCGCTCGTTGCCTCTCGGAGCGGGATTTATATGGGCATCGTGGTATTCCCCACGTTCTTCTTCGTCTCACGGGAAGGACGAAGCGTGGTGCACAGTGGTGTATACAACGCGCCGATCAACGCGAGCGGCAGCCGCGCGCCGCCGCGCCGCTGACCTCAGAGGGGCCCGCTCCGGATCGCCGGGAATGCAGCCGCGACGGAAACAATCGCGGGATTCGCCGAAGGTACTCTCGACGAGGGCCCTCGGCGATCGCGCCCAAGATCCTCCCACCATCGTTTCGCGCGAAACCGTCGATTTCCGACCTGTCGGACGAGAGGCAAAAATAAAATCGCACGTCACGAGAAATCGCCTCGCGTTTCCAAGTTTTGGCTTCGCTCGTAAAACGCGAGAATTTCGTCTTGTCTACTCGCAATACGCAAACTGAGATTTTGTTTTCTGCTGACTTATTGTGTTAGACTTACGGACCGCACAATGGAAAGGGAACGAAAGAATAAATAAAACAAAAGGAAATTGTATTTCCTCTCGTATCGTTCGCTAGAGATAGAGAAAAAGAACCAGGATAATAACAAGACATAGTCGCGCAAGCGAAGATTGCTAGTGAGCTATCGGGAGATTGCCCGAAGGGCGATACTCTGATCAACTCAATCCACAAGCCGCGGGCTTGATTCCAGCTTTCAGGTTAATTAAGGAGTCGCGGGAGGAGAACGGGTATACGGAACGGCATCCCGATTGGCGGGAGATCTCATGGCATCTCCCCTTGATTTCCATACCGTGAAGACGTACAACGCAAACGATTTCGCGAGGCGCACGAGTTCCATTTTGAATAAATATTCAGCGCTCTCTTGGAAGATTTTTCATTTATAGATTACATAAGATATCAAATTAAGATGAAAGTCTGCGCACACATCTTTGATGATGCTTTATCTTCTATATATACTCTTTTTTTTTTAATATACAACATAGATGAAAAGCAACTATAGAAATATCGTGTTGCGTATCTAAAATGTCAAAATGTAGGCGGATCTTGTGGGATATTAATCTTACGACACAACATGACAATGTATTTAATGTAATATTACTATATTCTGAAACAGATTTAACAAAATGTTCACGAAAACATTAATGATGAGTCTTTAAGGCCACCGTAATGATAGATCGCGTTTTCCTGAAACCATCGACGACGAAAATGTCATATTGCCGCGAAAGACCGATCGCGAGTCACCGCAGACAAATAACTAACAATAAGCGCCGCCGAGGACGACTGCGCTATGATTATTAATTATTTCCAGCAGGGACATGCGGCGGTTGCAGTACCGATAGAACGTGTTTAAATTGGGCCTCGCGTGCAATACGTATACTTTGTTACGCAATCGGCTCGCTTATGTCAACGCCAAGTTCAAACCGGGTCAACACGCTGTCGCTGAAAAGTTTTTACGTTGTTTGTGCTCGATAAAAATAAGCTGATTGTCGTTCATGTATTCTCGGCTTATTTTTCAATAAAGTTTTCAAGGCGTGATTTTATTTCCTTTAGCTCATTTTCATTCTTAATGATATTGCCATAATTGTTGAATAAATTATAGTCACTACTTTTCAATCCTGTTATGGCATTTGATTAATGCACATGACATAATTATTTTAATTGGCAAATTATCATATTGTTTCAGTTTATTCATGTTTTTGCTCTCAGACCCGCTGTATCCGTCTTTTTGGACATCGACATTAATATTCGATTTTTAATACGTTATAATATATCTGGAAAGGTAAAATTAATATTCGAAGTGTAAAGGATCTTCTTTTAAAAGTTGAATAAGACGTCAAATACAATATTACGAAAGAAATAATGTCAGACACGCTATGTGAAGCTCACAGCAATGCTTTTATTTACCATGATAGTTAGAAAGTTAGGGAATGTAATATCACGTAATTTGAAGTAGCTAGTGCCTCAAATAATCCGCGACGTAGTTTGCATTGTCTTATTAAACATAATAGTGGATATTAAGATGATACATTAACCTATTTATTATTTTTTAAGACTGCATAGTTTATGTTACGATAGGATGATGTCAATCTAATTAACGATAGCGTGTTATAGATACTTTAAAGGAATTTCTTGTCAACATAATTATAAATAACACTAAAACAATGAAAACTGTATTGGTACATGAGAAAAGACAGCAAAAAGTAAAAATAACAAAATATTGCATATCAGAGGAGACTTTATTAGTAAATTCCGGTAAATTATTTTATATATGAACTAGTTTAAAAATAGTTTGCTTCGTAAATTGAAACATTTTAAACTTTTTTAGAAAGATTATTCGATCTCTGTTAATAAAATTAGTTATTTGATTCAATCAACAGAAAAAACAAAAAAAATCGATAAAAATAAGAAATCTTAATTTATTATGCTACTGACACAGTTTACGATAAATTTACATAAAATACTTGCGTAGTTGTATTATATAACAGTATTTACAAAAATTATTTTTTTTTGCGGAAGCACGAGGTAAAAGTTTTTGCAAAAAATAATTTCCTTTTTTGTAAATAAATAATTATTATTTACACTTATGCAATTAACAATTATTATTTTACGATATCATATCGTTTTTACGTTACATTCGCATATTTGTCATCGAATGCGGCGGAACATTAAACGAGATACACGCCAACGTAGCCAATCGACCATCGCAGCTATTTGCTCTAAACCACACTAATTCCCAACATTTCCCATTGTAATCGACAAAACTGCAGGTTCTACGCACAACCGCGACCTCGGCAATGTCGAACCTTTCGCTGTCGATCTAAACCAACGGCGACGACGTCACGCTCGCTCGAATCGAGCTAAATAAATCGCTGTGGCCAAGTAATAGAGAGTGCATTGCGCTCGCATTGGTAATGACGATATAATATCGTAATATCAAGTTGATTCTGAGAAACAAAGCTGTAATAATAAAGTTCTCATCGGACGGCACACGGGAAGAGAGACGCAAAAGAAGGAAACGATCGCTCGTTGCATTTACAAATTCATCTGTGAGATGATGTGAGCATTGCAGCCACGCTACCTACCAGTAGGCGGATCGAATGGGGTCATCGTTAACTCTCTCGCTCCCAATACACCAGTTACGTCTCGGCGAATTGACATAAGCTCTTGTGCCGGATATTTGAAATCGAGACCGTAAAAAAGAATGGATTGTTCAAAGTGTTCGCATCGATCTTGTGATTTTTAACTTGGGAACGAGAGATCCAAAAATAGATACTTGCGTTTACCTTCGGCTGGAATGGGCGCCCAGCACTCCGGCGCGGAGGATCACCCCGAGGATCAATCCTGTTCGCTCTGCGGGTATCCTTGCTTTATATCCTTGATAAGACGCGTTACTCACTCACTGGACGCTACACACTCGCGATTCTCCCTTTTTCTTTTTCAGTCGTCGCGTTGTCTCCCGCTCGCGTCATAGGGACCTTTTTTGCACGAACGACTTTATCGTCTCGGGGCGAATACGCACTCGCGGACGAAAACCGGATCCGAGGGCCGCGAAGGTATGCGCCGTGTCACAGAAAGTATCCGCTCGAAATCACTGCACTTTGGTGCGCGATCGCTCTCGAAAAGCGACGTGAATACGGTTTGGCTTTCTGGTCGCGTCTGCCTGCACGCGTTTTACTGACAAGCTGAACGACGAGTTCCGGCTAGTTAATGTAGACAACGTTAACAAAGGATGCGGGTAATGACGAGTATCGTCTCATCTTGAGATGCAAAGAATCAAATGCGATAAGTTGTTTTCCGCGTCTCCTCCTAATCTCTCATATCGATCTAATATTTTGCGCCTGACAAACGTGTCTAGATGCGTACGGTTCAAACGAGAATTATCTTGATCATCGTCGATGATACATGGCAGATTAATAGAAACGACTAATAGAAACTGTATAGAGAAAAGTAAATACTGATGATTGTGAGACACCGGGAAACGAAAAAAATTGCAGTTGAAGTCTCGGATACTCATGTTCACGTCACTTTTCATTTGCGCAATCTTGTAACAAAGTGCAGAGAGACTAGGCAATAAGTCATGCTAACTTATTATCTACACCGACTTCTCCGTCCATATTTAGTCCGAACTAGTCACGTGCTAAGGTGATAATTTAATTGTCCGAAACTAATCAATTACGGGAAACGCAATCGAAAATCATCGCGAATTTTTGATCAACTGGCTGGATAAGCGTTGTTTTTTTTTTAAGGTGGGCCACTAACCGAATGTCTGCGTTGGTATAATCGCCGTCGCCTGTAGCCACTTTCTAAAGTGAGTACTTACGCACACCGACGTGATACAGATATCCGATGATGCGATCACTTTCAACCGTTTTATAGAACGAACGAAAGACTGGAAATATTATCTGGTTTCAATTGCTCAATATGCTCGAGTTTTCTATTAAAATCGATATTATTGAGATAAAAACGCGTGGGGTGAAAGGTAAAAAGATCGAAAGCGTCCGTCCATGAACGGACTGCGCGTTGGAAAGAAGTATATATTTATTCGCTGTCACACACGTAAAAAAAAAAGAAAGAAAAATAGGTATCTGATTTGCGTTACGCCCAGGCGACCGCATAATTTCTGATCGAGCCGCCAACACACCTCGCGCACATCCTTGACACCATCTGCCTAAAGGATGTGCTAAAGGTCGCCACCGATGTACATCCTGATGTAATACCAGTAGACGTTTAATTTCGCGACAAAAGAGCGCAACGGTTTCCACGAAATGCTCGAAGTGGAGATCGGTGAGCGACTACGAACTGCGCGCGCGTAAATTTGTTATTTTTACAAGAAACCTTCATCGAGATGTAATGTATTCTACAGTTGACACCATTTCTTCGGCTGGCTACTTCGTAAAAGTGAACTTGAAGATCCTGTTACTAAAAACGGCAAGATGAAAGTACGTAAGAGGAGAGTCGGTCGACGGTCGTCGAGATCCTCGAGGCGAAAACGATCGACTTGATAAGGAGAACAAGACGACGGTCGCGATGTGAAACGACTGATCGGAAATAATGCCGACGATAGCGTGTAGTTTTTTACGTCGAGGATGAACATCCGCTTCAGCAGGAAACGCGCAATCGTTACGTTGCGCGATCACGAAGGCTTCAAAAGGTGATAAGTCTGTACCCTAGGTGATAAGTGGACATTAATCGTGCGGTGATATGACGAAGAACGAGTTTGAGAGTTTAACAGAGACACAACGACAAACGTTCTAATCGTGTCCTTGAATGGTTCCGGAGTGATTCTAGTTGACGATAGACGCACTGGCGAATAATCTCTCGGCCTTGACTCTCGAAGAGGCCAAAGCCGCGTCAGCGTCTCGACGATCGACGACCCGCGGAACCGCAACACGATCTGTGCAGCCAGCGCGGACCAACCGATCTATCATGCTTGAATCCTCTACCAAGAGTACCGAGCCGCCATCGATCAAACGTGTCGAAAGGGATCACTGAACTCCGCGTTCGCGCTGCTACGCGCGCGAACCCAACGCGACTTCCCGGTCCTCCCAAATTGGTCCCCGTCGATCCGAACGTTTCTTGAGACGGGGACCGTTGAACCAGGGTGCTCCATACGGTGCGAAAACGATCTCGATTGGAAAGTAGAGCGATTGTACGTTGGCGCGGTTCACCCCAGATGCGATACGGGACAATTTGGAAGGAGATAGATACGAGGACCAGATCGTTTCCGCAAACACCAAGACTTACCCGTCCCCATGGCTGACAGCAGCAGCCTCCTTCCGCCTCAATCCTTCCGCGTATCCAGGATGCAATCTTGGCTGAATTTGTGTTTCACTGCGCGAGGGAAGAAACCGAAAAAAAAAAAAAAACGCCGACCACACGATGGGTGATGCGGAAAGGACGACCTCCTCGTCCAGCCGGGAGACCGCGGACGAACTGGTACCCGGAGAAGACTTTTGGTGAGACTCGGACGTGAGACAACGACGACGTCATCACCAGCCTGGTGTCTCATTGGCCGACCGTCCTCTCAGTTCTCGGTTGCTTCGCCTCTCTCTTTCTGAGTGCTCCCTTCCTCTCCTTTTCCTTCTACACGAGAACTCCTCTCTCGTCCGCTTACGTACACGTTCCTCTCCCTCTCTCAGCCCTCCTCCTCTTCCTCCTCCTCCTCCTCCTCCTTCTCACTCTCGCGCTCATTCTCTCACCTGTTCTTTCTCGCGCTCTCGCGTGGCCGCCCGAGATATTTCCGTCTCGCTCTGTTGCACTCCCACGACGGGACTAGACCCAGCGGTAGAGTCACTACGTGCGCGAAGTCAGTGAGCTCAACGCCTGGAACCAATCTTCGGCTTGCACGAAGGTCTGTATAAGGTATATACGCGAGGCACGCGGATAGCCGCGGCTCAAGTGTCTCGCTGGATAGACGATACTGTAGGTAAAGGTCAGTTAGCGTTATCTCGCGAAGGTAGACCCGGCGCTTCATGTATATTTAGAAGGTTAACGGGTTACCGGACTCCAAACCCTTCGGTCGGCTGAATAATTCTACATATACTGTAGCAACCTTAAAATGTTCAAAGTAATAGCGATTAGTGTACTTTAAAGCAAGCACGAATACATCAAGGAATCATGCCGTATAAAAACATCCTTGAATCGGTATTATTAATTATTGTTAAAGGATGATATTGAAATAGGATATCTAAGAAAATCCAATTAGTCCCTTAAATGTTAAATCACGCAGTCTGATTTTTGTTTCTTAAATTAATTTGCACCCGCTGTATATTTTAATGAAGATGATATCGCAGGATAAAGGATACAATAAGACCAAGAGGTATGGAACGAATTATAAAAGAGTTATTAACTTACGTATTAACAGTTGGATAGCGGCGGACGAACGTTCTTTACAAATGCTATCAGCGACTGCTCTAAAAGAATCGTTGATATTATCTTCAAAGTAACATTCTTCCTGAAAGGGTCGACGATACTGGTTGAACCAGATAATGATTAGATACGAACTGAAGTCCGTTCGCTTGAACATTACAGCTGTATGAAATCTACATTCATCTTTGCATCAAGTATAATTTTCTCATCAGTATGATATTACACACAGGTAATTTAGTTACGGTCCAGTCTTCTGCCACATAAATGCATAAAAATCAACGATTGAAGCAAATTATCAGTGATGGATTGACATAATATAATTAGTGATGTATTAAGTGATATTAATGAGCGTTTTCCAAAAAATACAAAACAGAAATTATCCATTTGAATATGCATTTTAAAGTTGTAGAAAATGAAAAATAATGCCGAACCACTGTATATATAAATTCGATATATAAATGTATATCCATTCGTATAACCTGAAAAATCAGTAAATAAAAGACTAGGTTGCAGACAGAATATCGTCGCTGCCTGCAGTAAACAGATCGTTGGTCGGATTCACGGAAGCCAGATCTACTGGGAGTCTCATGGATCGCTGCTCGATGCCTCAAAAGATTGCGCTGTGTATCCATCACGGATCGTTACGCCGATCCGTGGAAAAGAAAAATTCATAGGATCCAGGGAGATGCTAGAAAAATATCTATAATATAAATCCTTACGCATTGCAAATCTGGAGGAATGCCACTGCCTTTGCATCTTATATTTCTCTGTCGGAACCAGAAAAACAAAATTCTAGTTAATACTAAAAGACTGTCTTAGAAATTTCTTTCGATTAAACTTTCAATTATAGCACACTAAAAAGATCTAATACACGCTTTTTTTGAAATAATTTAGAAGAAATTAAGATTCTCAGTTTTTCTTTTTATTTTAAGTTGTATTAACTTTGTTTGTAGCACTAGCACTTCTAATGGATTCAGAATGATTTTTTAATCTTTGGACTTTGGAAAACATTTTTGATATTTTGAAAAATATCTTGTTGTTCTCTCCTATTTATTATTTGTGCAAAACTTTAATAACAATAATACGCGGATTTCAGTATCGGTTTTAATGACATTGTAGCCCGTAGAATCTGTGAGCGCGATGGTGTCGGTGTCGGTGAACCCGGGACGCCTCGGGGCGTCTCGCAGGCGCGGGTCGCGAGAAGAATTCGCGGTATATACGCGCAAGTATACACAGTTTACATCATTATGTTTAATTTATCGCGCGCACTTCTACGCACGGTTTGACCGATTTGAGAGTGCGAGAACCTCCGCACGGTCCCCACGGGTGATGTACACGGACAATCGGCGTTATGAATAAACATCCGCGCGCTGCCACGAAGTGGCATTATAAAAATTTCTAATGAACGCACTGAATAACTTGTCGTGCGAAGATAAACAGGCGCTTCCTAAAAATCTGCAACGTGCCGCGCAATGTGGATTCCGTGACTGAAGAAAACGCCTCGAGGAACGGGTTAATTTCTAACGAGGACAAACGCTTCTGGCACTTTGTTTTGCACTGAGAAAACAAAGGCAGTAGTGGTTGAATATATTAAAAAAAAGAAAATATTTTTCTAATTTTTCGCTCTTTTTACAGATTAAATTTTATCTCAAATTTTATGTTAAAAATTAGCTTTGCGCGAAAGAATATATAAGTGTATATAAATAATTGTAGAAAATTCGAGTCATACTAAAAGTTTCTTTGCTGACTCACTTCCATTCTCTTCAACCAGTATTTTTTACGTTCCTAATCATCGTGAAGCAGTTATTATTATGCTCACTCATCATCTCTGAGGCGCGATTATTCTTATAAATTAATTGCGTTCAAAAAGTCGTCTGCGTTATATGATCGAAGCCGCTTTTTTGTTCTGTATTCACGCATTAATGGTCCCGTCCATTATTAAAACTTACAGCGATCACAAACACAGACAAAATAATGAATATGAAAGGTATCATACTTTTCCATCTTTCATTACAGTTTGCAATACTTAAATATCAATATTTTATTATAATATAATTGTTCATTTACCTACTTACTTATGCTTTCGCATAATAAACAATCTTATTTTTCACCTGTACTTGATACACTATACTCAGAGATTTCTTTTATTTCCAGATCTTATGATACGAAGATATAATACTCTCCTACGAAAAAATAAAGCTTTAATTAAATAATCACCTTATTGGATGATAAAGTTGTCTCGGCACTTGTACAAATGAATCAGGTGATTTGTATATTTTATTGATATTTCGTTCTATGTATCGTACAGAACGAACGTTATTAATAATCGTGATCGGCATATTCGCGGTTCTCCATGTTAAAGGTCGGCTTTCTCATCTATTAAGTTTAGCGCGTTAGCACTTAATATCAGCCATTTTAATTTTGAGTTTAGCTCTTTCAAATAAATGATGCAACAGCAAAAAAAAACCTAGACCGTTGTTATTTAGCGCAAAAAGATGCTCGGGATGTAAAATACGGGTCAGAGCGTACCTACGGCCCTGCATAAAAGTACCTTTCGAACGCGCTCGATGAATTCCTGCGAGACGCGCTCGTACAAGCCGATTCTCGCGCTGGTGTGGGTAACGGGTTCGCGACGGAGCGCGTTCATTTCGTATTCCCTTCGACGACGCCGTCTCATCCGCCTCGCCGGGACCTGCGAACGACTGGCGTCGGCAGGTTCGACCTGCGGCGATCGGCTCGATCGGATTTCAAAAGCTGCGCGACGACGACGGTGGCTGGGTGTTTGTTGCGAAACCACCTTGCAAACCGATGTCTTTTTAGGGCACGCGCCGGCCGCGCATATACGCGAAATGAGATACCAGCACGTTTACCCTTTAGTCGCGTGTCCCGTGGAACGAGGATAACGAGAAGATAATATAATCTTATAATATAACCAGATAATCTCGAGAAATTAAGTAATAAAAAAAAGAATACGTTTCTTTTACCTTTTTCATCGATATAATTTCGATCATCACTTTCTTTGGCTTTCTCTTTTGCAAAAACAATAAGTTTAAATTTGCACGCCTTTCCATAAATCGTACGATAAACGTATACACGTATATATATTGAGAGATAAGGAAGATCAATTTTGCCGTACCTAATTATCTGTCCGTAATGGCACGTCGCGCCGACGATGACCGCAGTGAAATATAAGCAAACAAAATTTTGTAATTTATACATCCGCATTTATCAGCGTAGGCACATGATTACGCGAAGCGGGGATAAGCATCTCCGGTAATGTATAAACTCGTCGGCGGCGGTCGCGGCGCGGCGCGCGGCGTGCCGGCAAGATATCTCGTTCCCCTTTGCTTACGCGCGATATCACGCCGACGAGGAGGATCCCGCGGGTCCTCAGCGCGTTCCTTTATTAACGTAAATAATTATCTGCGCGGAGCAGGCTCGTCGCGAATCGTCGCGAAAACAAGTAAAGTGGGTGGAGGGAAGAGAGGCGCAATATTACTGGCAGATATATTTATCGTTCGCGAGCATAAGCTTAAACGCTTCGCCTATAAGCGTGGGTATTTTCGCCGCGCCGCGCGCATCATTCCGATAGCGCGGTGTGCGTGTGCCGGGCCGGTGCTAGAACGATGGTTTTACCGTGATAATTGGCCAATTTGCGAACGCGGCGTTGTTGGGCACGCGTCTGTCTCCCCGGCACGGCGCGGCGTAGTGAATGATCGCCGCCGATCCGTTGATTCATCATCGCGTTGCGCAACAATGCGAGCCGCGTACGCATCGCAACATAACATCCGATACTTAATGCGCCTCTTTCCGCGAGCCGCGCGCGTGCAACAGGAATTCCTAGATTAGCTGACGCCGTAACGCGCTGACCGTCCCGAGCTATTTAAACGAGTGTCACGTGCGAACGTCGTGCGAGAGCGAAACACAATGATCGGTAAGCGACGACGCGACTAAAGCAATTAAATGATTCTTTGCACGTTAAAAAAATTATATTTCTTGTCCTATCTTTTATCGAGTTGATTAACGAGAGGAGAAATAAGCTGGGGAAACGGAGAAAAAGCATTATTATTATCAAGATCGAACTAATTGAACTCCTTTATCCATGCGTGATTCTTGTGTACGAAATTAGCGCGGTTGGCGTCAACGAGCTATTGCGTACTTTTTTCTACCAGAGAGAACGATACGATGACACTCGAGAGCGATATAATGACAGCACGCAAGTCAAAAGAGCATGTCTACATTGTCTACATCCACAAGACGACATTCTTAGACCGAGCGTTGAGATTACCGAGTGACGTCGTCCCGTCCATTCACGTCGGCCGTTGAAGTCACCGAAAGAATGACGAGCTCAGCGGCCGGCGCAGCGTCGTGCAAACAATGATTAACGTCCGTATTCTTTTTGTAATTTATTACATCACGCTGTGTTAAGACTACCGGATTACGAGAACAAACGGAGCTACGAGAAATCGCTCGGCGAGGATGTCACGGCATATGTACATACGGTATAAGCTCCGGGGCGCCAAAACGTCTACGTTCGTCACTGCGCCGAGTTATTCTTAACTAGAATCAACGACCGAAAGATTCATGGACACGATCGCGATGGATGTACCGGCAACGGATCCTTCAGCTATACGCGAGCCACGCCGCGTGACGGAAGCTCCGGGAACGGAAGCCACTTTACTTTCGGTTCTCAATACACCTCATTATCCGCCGCGATGCGCATTAACAACTCTATCCCGCGGTTACCTCGCTTGCGTAATTATTCGCTTATCCTCGTGGCGAGCACCCGTTTACTGTCTTCTTAATTTCCATTCCCTCGCTATGATCGCGTCTTACTTCGCAGCTACCCAACGCGCTGATCCTCTTTTACGCCAAAAGGAGGCGGATCTTATAAAGGAAAATAGATGATTTTATATACCTTATATTAGGTTAATTTCCTCATCTTTGAAATTGTTTTCTCTTTTCATTTAAGGATATTACAATTTACTTGCGTCTCGTTCCTTACGCAAGACAAAATGAGTATTCTCTGTCTCTTTCGTTTTTGATTTTATCTTTTTCTTGGAATAAGTTTGTGCAACTGAACGCAGAGAAAGTAAATCGAAGAAATATTTACCTTGAGTTTTGTATATTTAACTTTTATCAAGAAATTTAATTTTTTTTAATTTTTTTATCATTTTCTTCAACGAGTGACTAAAGATAAATATTTTCTTATCCAATTCCAAAGTACAGACGTAACGTTCAATTTTACTCAGCTATTGAGAATAAATTAGATATTACTTTAAACATTCTTCTTCTGCTCATATGTTAGCTGTTTCGCTTAAAACGAGTGTGACTTCTTTATTAAAGTTTTAATTATTTTCTTATTAAAAAAGAAACTTAAAAAAAAGAAATAATTTTCTGGGAAATGCTTACGCTGTTCGCTAATTTTGAAATAAATACTAAAATTTGTGTAAAATGCGTTCTCTCGACGAACGTTGCCAACTCGATTCTTTTCAGGGTGAGCTGCCGTTGCAGCATTTTAGAACAAGGTAGGCAGAAAATTGCGCGAATGACACTTTCTCCGAAATTGGCGGCTTCGCGGAGCGGAATTTTCGAGACCCCCGACATTTCGCAAGCCGGGTATGTTACGGTCGGCTACGTGGGCAGTAGTCGAATGTCCGTGTGCGTCCCACGCTCTGTCCCCCACATCTCGCGCCAAATCGAGTGCCGCGGTATTTTCATTACGAAGAAAAAGCTCGAAAGTCGCAAAAGACGGTCGTTGACGACCGTAATAAATTCCCCAAGAAACATATCTTAACCGCAGAAAACACAATCGAATCCTGCGAATAAAATGTCGCGAAAAGTAAGCCTCTTCCTTTAGAAGGAAAGCAAAGAAGAAAAAGAGAATAGTTTATCATTCTAAAAAACACGCCTGTACAATAACAACTTCTTTCTCTGTGAAATAAGAAACAAGAGCGAATTATTTAAAAAAGTGACCGAAATAAGAAATAAAAGTGACTTGAAAGGCAACTCGGAGGATATAAATAAATTTTCAGCTTTTTATGTAGCGCGATAAAGTAATTTCTGTGGCACGCAATAATAATACGCTTGAGAAAATAAGAACGTGGAATGATTATTAGGAATTAGAGACAATAGAATTTTGGAAGAATATAATTTAACTTACCTAATGTGTTAAAATATAAATTGAAGTACAGCAGGTTGAGGCAAATTTGAACCGTGACTCATCGTGGCTGGATAATTAAATTAACCCGTCCTACGTCCTACCTAATGGAGCATGCAGGAGATATTTATTATAGCTTCGGTTTCGCGTAAAAGGACGATATATGGGCGTATCCTGACATTGTCGCGGCGCCGAGACCACGATTTACGAATCCGTAACGGACGACGCGACGCGACGGAGCGTCGTCGAGGTCACGCGGAAGACTCGTGAAAGAGGAGAGGGCGAGAGAAGCCGCGATTAGGGATCTCTTCTAAGATATTCTCGCGCGCAAGGTTTCCGAGGGCAACGGTTTTTCAGGACATGCCGGACGAAGATGGGCCGGGAGAACCTGGAACAGGAATAGCGAGAATGACGTAAGCGCCCAATGTACCACACAGCGCGCGCACACACATATACACACACATATGCACACGCGCGTAAGCATACATACGCGGGCCCCGCGCGCTCGTTCTCCACTTCTCCAGAGTTCTCCCGTGTTGGTCCCTCGCCGTCGCGACGGCGAACATCGGACCGACATCGGTTCGGTCATCATTGCAAATAACCGAAGAAATCGATGCGACCGGCTCGCGACGTTTTTCTTCTCCCGTCCGAGGCGTTTCCCATCCCAGAGCTGCCATGCCACCGCGCCGACGTAATTTACCACATTGCGAGAACACGCTATATACGCGCGTATGTGAATTCTTCACGGGCGAGCGTGAAGAATTTGCGGTCGGAATTATATAAAGTAATTTAATCGTTCTACCGTTCATCTTTTTCCCCATATCTTTGCATTAAAGTGAAAAAGCGCGATGTCTCGAGGATTCGAAGAGACGACGCGGCTCGGATCGGATGCGCATTCTTCGGCATTCCCCCTACGCGATCCAAAGAAACTCATGAATAAACATCGCGTCAGGTGCCACTCATCCGGACTGATCTGTATCAGAATACGTAAGAATTATATTGCGGATTGAAGCTTAACGAAGAACGTTGGGAACGAGCTAGAGCTCATCGAGGAGATTCCACGAGACTCTGGAAGCGATCGGGACGGCTCGCAGGCGCGACAGGTCGCGCGAAGAGAACGTGCCTGGCATTCGGAACTTGAAAAGAAGCTTGCGTCGCGCACTGACTGCGTGCGCGGTGAAAATTGCAATGACACGTAGCAACGGTGAATCCGATCCTTATACTTTCGCGGCGCTAAATATAGTCGGTAAAAAAAAAATAAAATGCTGTCGCACTTACGCCGCTGTCGGTCGTGCGTGAGAAATGAAACGAGAAAGGAAACGAGAGTGAAAAACGTATGGCAAAAGTCTCGTCGATTAGAAATTTTTCCCGGTTAATTACCCACGATTAATTACAATTCTCGAAGTTAAAGCATAAATACAATTATAATTATCCTCGAATTGTTAATCAATATTTAATTTAAATTCGCAGCGGACATCGACTTTCGAATATCCCAGGATGATACCCTCGGTTATTAATAAACATAAAAAAATGAGAATTCGTTATGTAGAGGTATGCGCAGCTCCAGAAACACGTTTCACTTGCATCCCACTCGCGGCGTCACACCGGAGGCTCGATTCAAGGTGATGCGCGGCTGGTGTACGCGGACTGCGGAGTGCGGCCGGATGCACTAGGCAATAATGTATCCGCTATCAAATGACTCTGTCCTTCGATACTATAGTTGTAGTTCGCATAGGTTCGCCTAGCGAAAGTCACGGGGACGATCGCAGGCGGCGTATGGTATCGACAACCCAATTAAGAGAAACGTGCCCTATTACAAGCAGCCAGCAGCCTTCCACTCCGCAGTTCCTTCAAGATCAACGTACGACCTCTACCGCGTTCGTGGGAGATCGGCGAGACACGAAGGAATTTTTACAAAGGGCTTGGCGCAACGGGAGACTTTTGCGCGCGATGTAATTGCGAAAAAATAAATGGCTCTTAGAAGAGAGAGAGCACCCTCTTGGCCTGCAGCGCATCCGAAAATCCCGGACTGACACATCGCGGAGAAATAAAATCTGAAATAAATCATTTAAATGTCAGAAGTTTGCATTATTGATGGATTTCGAATTTCACCCAGCTCCCATGGTCGCGCGTACACGGGTCCGCGGGTAAATGGCAGCCGCGATCTGAGCCGTGCATATATAGAAAGTTTTGCGTGGGCCAGTGTGCGTGGGTGGACTGGCCTTCAGGGTCCTTCGCTGAAAAAGTCCAGGATCGTCAAGCGCGTGGGCTTCCGGTGGGAGGACTAGGTAAAAAGGCATCTGCCATTATACATAACTGTATCTGTCAATTCGCGGAGAAGCTAATCTCACACGAGCGTCTCTGCATCCTGCAATTACTCAATATGTTACACTGATTACAGAATATATTACAGCTGATTTATATAAAAAAGAATTATACGTAAAAACGATTCAAATGAAAAAATTTAATGTAATCTCGCAGCTGCTACATGATAATCGTAGCATATTATGGATGAAATATACATTTTATAACATTTCTTATTTTATTCTTCCTTCTTATATTTATTATCAAGTAGGAAATGGGATACATAAAGAATTTATTTTATTTTGTATTTAAGTAATCTATCGTTATTTTATTTGATAAATTTATCCCTGTTTGCTTTCCTTTGCTCTTTTCGCTTCTCTTTCTCCTTAGCATCGTGGATACGCCTCTTCTTTCGCAAGAGCCAGATTTGTTTAGCTCTGTCTTCTCTACCTTTCATCATACTCTTGTACAATTTGCGATGTTTCTTCTTAATCATCTTCTCTCTGAGACGATACTCTTGCTTCTCCAATCGAGCTTTCTCCCATGGAATTTCCTTCGTGATCTCACCAGACTGTACCTTCATCTTCTTTTTCTGCGAATTTATAAATATTGATAGCAAAAATCAATTTTCGCTAGATTATTTCAAAAAGTAATTATAGAAAATTGTAATAACAAAACCTCTTGTAATTGAGTTTGTTTCTTCATTTTCTCCTTCTCTTTATCCTCAGTAATCTCTACATCATTATCGTCGTCCTCTTCCTCGTCTTCCATTTCCTCATCGCTTCCTGAACTCAAATCGTTCTCAGCTTCAATTTTCTCTTCTTCATTCTCGTTCTTGTCATCAACATCCTCCTCTTCTTCGTCTGACTCTGGTTCCACTAAACGAACAAATATAAGTCAAATTTAAATTAGATAGAATTCCATCTTTAATTTCTATATGCTCATCCAAAATCAAAATCTTACGATTGTTTAGTTTATAATCAGGGTCCATGAGAGCACGCTCCTCTGGAGGAATGTACGTTTGATCTTGCCGACCTTCTGTAAATGGTGAGAGATGAGGTGGAAGTATAGCACCCATTAAGTATTTATCTACAGGCAATAATTCCCTGGCGTTCACACTGTCGAACACCCATTGTGGCTGAACGTAATATCTGAAAGAAAATTATATTGAGAATTAAGAAAAGTTGTATGCATAAAAACACTAAACATAATAAACCAGATTTAAAACAGATATAGCACCTCGATATATATTGTTTATTCATGCTTGGTCTATCTACAATCTGGTGAGTTATCGTTTCATCATTCTCATCGAAAGTGGCTCCGACAAAGAGTAACTTATCCCAAGACACTTCTCCGCCAAAGCAACGTAAAATAAATACTAATGGCTCCCTGGGAACCTCTCTATTAATAAAAACTTTTATGCCTTTAAATAAATTTCTCAGTTTCCGTATTTTTTCAGCTTCTGCCTTAGCAGCTTCGACCTTGGCAGCGTCTGTCTCCTAAAAGGCACAATCAATAATATATTCAGATTTTATCTACACAATTGACGTATCAAATATAAAATTAGTTAGCATTTTTACTTACATTTGAAAATTGATCTATTTCAATATCGTCATCTTCAGCCGCTGGTACTGAAGAATCTAAATTGATTAATGGAACATTTAATGCATTTATTCTCTCCGAGACGTATGCTTCTTCATCAACCAGTGTTTGTTCAACATTTCCTGTATAACAGAAAATTTAATTTTATAATTAAATTAAGTTTCACATATTTGAAATGTTAAATATATCGGTAATTTGTGTTAATAATAATTAATCTTACTCACCAGGATTTGTCAATTTGGGAGGATAATGCAAATTCAGAGTATGATACAGTCTGTAATTCACAAAACCAAGCATCACAATGTAGAATTCTACAAACGTAGACATGATCTTAAAATCAACTTCGTTCTTTGCTTGAGGCTCGAAACAAAAGTGATGCGGCACTATCCACGTTATCGTTTGCCCCTTTATCTCTGCCTGGTAGTAGTAGCCTTTGATGGATATGAACACTTTACGCAATGCTTTGGCAGCAATAACGGCATGAAGGAATTCCATCGTTAATCGCCTACACAACAACGACTGATCTCTCGGTATATGAGCCAATGACGGAAATGTGCTGAATAAAAAGCAGAGAGTCAGACAATCGTCCAAGTCGCGTAACGCATCTATGAAAGTTGGATAGCGCTCCTTGACTATATGATCTATCTTTAATGTAGGATGGTTACTCAAATATCTCTTTACTTGGGCAAAATCTCTCATTGCCTTCGCACGTCCAACTTTTCTGTTAAATATCTGAAAAACATATGCTAATATAAAGCTACACTTATAAACCACTATAAACATTTGATTCTAAGAAGTTATGTTATACCTTGTACTCTCTTAATTTCCATATGATTGGTTCGTGCATCAAAAACTGAATATCCTTCTTGTGATACAAGGTTTTAATGCCAGGCTCACCCTTCTGTGCTCTTTTACGGTTGCGTGGCTCCCTTGGGTATATACCTTTCAATATACATAACTTGCGGAAATCGTTTAGCGTCAATTGTAGTTTCCTGAGGGCAGCTCTCCTCGTCATAAATTGCGCTCCCTCGCCACTCTGATACTGCAAATTTCAAAGATATCGATTTTAATCCACAGGAATGTCGCTCCAGTTTCCACAGAAATTTTAACATAACCTCTTCGTCTAGACAAAATGAGGTAAATATCATATCAAATAAAGTAATCCACTCACCTTCTTTTTACCTATTACAACCATTGTGATGTGCTTTATATTTAATACTTAAATATAATAAAATTACATGCCAACATGTAAAATACACAAGCGTAAACACGCAACACGTGCAAATAATTCGAACCTCCGTATCAGAGAGCACAAAGGAGATGGAGTCGATAGAGAAGAAAGGTATCTTCTTATGGCGCTTGCGCACTAGACGCGATAAGCGATGAGCGATATCCAATGAGACTCTGCCTTTTCCAGTGACGTCTAGATTATTCCCAGAAAACTTCGAGAGCGAGGAGCGTCCCGTTTGACCACGTTGCGATTGACTTCCACAGCCACTCACAGGTCCCCGTCCCCGGTGCTCGGAATTTTTCCACTGGACTAGCCAATCAGATATTTTTATTTTAAAAATCAGCCAATTAGTCAACGTGGTCAATTGAGTCCCACTGGAAAACTTCCAACAGTTGCAAAATAAATGTTCTGCTGAACGTGGCCAATCACGAAGAAGAAGAAGAAGTCGATTCGCAATGTGGTCTCCCGCCAAATAGTTCCACTGTTGAAACAGTTGAAAGTGGGTGCGAGCTATCAAGCAGTCGAGTAAAACGTAAGTAAATGGTATCAAGCAAAACGCCGCTCTCAGATATACTTATATGTACTTATTGTATATTAATATACTTATATTTCACTTCTGTGTGTGTGTATGTAAGTATATATTAAGTATATTTATCAATTATGTACAGGGATGCTACATCACACGTGCAGTCTATACCAGTATGTTTATTTGCAATTACGCTTGACCAGTTCATTTCGTCCGTGTGCAGAACAGCGTGGAGCTATGCTTCGTTCTAAAAAAAGTCTTAATAATGGCCCTACCGCAAGGATTTGGCCAACGTCATATCAGCTACAGAAATTTCGAAGTAAGGTTTGGAAAACAATGCGAGCTGGTAAACAGGTATCCCTATCATTTCATCACTGATACATATAAAAACTTCTGCCAACAGATCAGGAAAGGCGAATACAATTCTGTGAATGGTACGTGCAACAAGTAAAAAAAGATGACCTTTTTCCATCAAGGATACTATGGACTGACAAAGCTATATTTACGAGATATGATGTTGTCAAAGTTCAAAGCAACTATGTATGGGTAAGCCCATACGAAGATCCACGCGCTGTGCTAGAAAAATGTTCACAACGTGACTTCAGCTGTAATGTATGGATGGGCATGTACAACGACATGCTAATTGGTCCCTATTTCTTGCCGGAACATTTAACTGCGCGTTCTTTTTTAAACTTTCTCAGTAATGATTTAACAATTGCTCTCGAAGATGTACCTTTACTATCTCGCCAACGCATGTGGATACAGCTAAATGGATTCTCAGCATATTCTGGAAAACAAGTACAACAGTGGTTAAACGAACATTATCCCAAAAGGTGGATTGGTCGAGAAAGTCCGATATCTTGGCCTCCAAAATCACAGGATCTTACGCCGTTAGACTTCTATCTGTGGAGTACAATGAAAAAAAAAGTTTATCGAACAAAAGTCAAGTCAAGAGACGAATTAATGCAAAGAATTATCAACGCAGCTGAAGAGATAAAGCAAAATCGGCAAGGAATTCTTGAGATGACAAATTCAATATTAAAGCGATGTACAGCTTGTATTGATGTGGGCGGACGGTATCAAATGTAAACTTAATTGAAATTGTTCCTTATTTATGTATTTCATATTTTTGCTAACTTTCTAACAAAGCATTTTGAAAGCTACGTTTATGTTATGTAACATTCCTATTTATGCTCATAGACCATCTACTAAACTAAAGTTTGTCCGGAAAAATTTGGGACACCCTATGTTAATTAATTTCCTCTTTATTGATGTAAATTAATGTGAATTTAATCATATTCATGAATTTTTCTGAGCAACGCAAAATATACTACTAATGAGATATTAAGTTATGATGTATGTCAAAGTTTCGTACTTGTTTCTTCACATAGTGATAATACACAAGCGATCGCAATATAACACATTTCTAGATGCAACATTTTCAGATTGTACTGTGATTTAAACTATGAATGAAAATGCAAACCTCTCGTATGGTTAATAAATAAAATAAAGATTTTTTCTTTTTACTATTAATATGATATTTTTGATTGCGCACAGCACAAATATATACAAAATTGTTAGCATATTAATAGTGCTTCTAATTTTCTTCCGAGTCGCTACCATCCTCGCTTTCGTCTTCCAGCTCCGGCATTGGAAAACGTAATGAAGCTGCTATCCCAGTTAATTGCTCTAATTCTGAAAACAAAATCGTAATTTTGTTCTAATACATAATTATGTACATTAGGATACAATAAATATATTTTGTTTATATTTTGAGATTGATATTATTCATACAAAACTTACGTTCACCCGAGACATGCAGACTCGAAAATATTTTAACATCGCCACCTGAGTCTTTTACACTTTCAACCAGCTCAACATATTCCTTTCTCAGTGCTACGTCTTGACACCTGAACCACGATGGTTGGAAACAAAAGTACAAGAAATGTATTATGAAGTAGAATCAAGTAAAATTAATATTGAGCCAAGTAGGAGGGTAATAAAATCACCTGAATAATTTATCTGATATAAGTAGAGTTTCCACTGCTTGAGCAGCGCTGGCTTTTTCAACATGTTTCTTGCCATAAAATGCTCTAGCAGGATCCGTCTGCAGAATATTATAAAATGCCTCTAGAGCCTTTACTTCTCCTGCTGCTTTAGTATCAGAAATTCGAGAGACTACAGCAGGATCAGCTAGAACTTCTGTCGTAACAATGGATCATAGTAAATATAAGTTCAATAAGAGACAATTGTACTTTGCAAGCATTATGCTCGTTGAGATTTTATAGATACATATACACTACCTTTTAATGAATGTTTAAAACCCGAACTAGTGTGAACTAGCAAAAATTTACTTTTATTATCTAGGATTACTTTATTATCAGATTTAACAGCTTGTTGTATCATGTAATCCATAAACTGATCTTTCACAAAACCAGGGCTGGCAAGGATAACGCATTTCACCAGATCAAAATTGATGTGCCTTAATATGCCTTGCATAATGCTCTCGTAAAATCGTGCCAAACCCTAAATATGTATGTCCAGTTAGAATTCTTTTTATACTTGTCCGCATAAAATGTTTCTATACGTTTTAATACTAGCGTAATGTTTCTCGAACCTTTTCATGTTGTGAAACGTGTCCTTTTCTCTTCCTTGGTATAACTTGATCAATTTTCGCACGGACTATTGTCATGTTGGAAGTTATCAAACAAATTTGTGCTATGCCTTCTTGCATAATTGCAGCAGCTACATCAGCATTCTAAAACAAAATAAAAAAAGAAAGTTACAGTAAATATACAAATCTTTCTTTTCGAAAATTATTAACCTGTGCAGGGTCGCATGCAGTATCGACTCTTTCCAAAGCGATAGAATCCCATTTAGTTTTAGTAATACTGAATTTCCGATTTTGCTCAACATCCAGTGTGTGATATGCTCCTGTCTGTAAAATGAAAAATATAATTACAAATCAAACATTTTACTAATTTAATATTTAAAATAATGACTGTTAGAGCTAAGTGTGCATAAAAATATATATGAAGAATAACTCTGACACAAGGTTCTATAATTGAGATCGTTTACTGTTCAGATGATCTAAAATATGAGTCAATTCCTCTACTATAATACCAACATAATGCAAATAATAACGTAAATAGAAATGTGAACAAAAAAAATTATTTAAATTAAATGTACAAAATCAATTACAACTGGACTGTTTGAATCCATTTTAGCATCATGTACTTGAAAAAAATTCACTGTAAAACCTGACAAAATGTATGCACTTCAATGATATGTAATGACCACTTAGCACTAATATGAGACATTTCTTTTAAACATCAATAGAAATCAACTGCAATTAAAATCTAAGTATCGCCCCATTTAACTTACCTTAACATACTTATTTTCTTCCACATTTCTACCTTTAAGTCGTAGAACACATGCTTGCGTATCAAAATCAATATTTTCTACACATATCGTTAAAGTAGTTCTGACTCTATAGCTGTTAGAGCTACCAGTTGCAGATTCCGTTTGCACTTTCCTAAGTTAAATACAGAGAATTGACAAAATAGTATTGGTTAAAATTAAATGTAACACTATTACACAAATTTGAACATACCTGATAGTAGAACAGCTTACAAAGTCTCCTTCGCTAATGAGATTATAGGCGT
Source organism: Temnothorax longispinosus (assembly GCF_030848805.1). Classification (NCBI taxonomy): domain Eukaryota; kingdom Metazoa; phylum Arthropoda; class Insecta; order Hymenoptera; family Formicidae; genus Temnothorax; species Temnothorax longispinosus. Next base: position 13,221,282 of record NC_092360.1, on the reverse strand, counting down.
GCCACATATCCTCGGTATTTTCAGGGACAAGAGACACTCGCCTAGAGATTCATTAATTCTAGTATTACGTTCAGTCTTGAGATTATATTAATATATTTATATGCAAGATATATATTTACCCTTCTCCATCTTTATCTACGTATCTTGATACTAACTTCATCTTGAAGAATATTTTTATCTTAAATATAAAAAATACACGTTATATTTTCTATAAACGAGACATTTATTGTCATGCACAGTTAAGAGTTTTATAAATTAAACTTAATGTAAATATGCTTCTTCATCAAAATTTTATATTATGTAAATTTTATATTATGGAAAGAAATTTAACGTACAAACGTATTACTGAGAAATAAACAATATATTGTATATATTGTAGAAGAAAAGGAAAACTCGTATAGGTTAAACCATGATGAAACTTGGTTCGAAAACATCCAAGAGTCATAATAGAATCAGAAATTTACCTTTATATTTATTGCACGATTATATCTTTAGGAACATTGTCGAATTCATGTTTTCTTTACTCGAAGCGTCGCACAATAAATCAAGCCATATGTCAAACATGATACTCCTTGTTTTTCAATCGGCGATTCACTCGCAACCACGTTCGCAACCATTCGCAATCTTCCACAATCTTCGTAAACGTGATTCGTAGATAACCTCAAATTTATCTCCTACACACTCCTACATCTACATAACCGTAGGCAACTACTTAATTCCAAACAGCACCGATCGAGAGTGTGGCGATCGTGGCGCAGAGAGATATGCGCTGGTCTAGTGAGCTTGGAGAACCGAGTTCAAATCCAGTTATGACCAAGTTTTGTCAGATTTCGATCGCCACCTCTCGGAGATTGTAGATTGGGGATGGCAACCCACCGAGAGTATATTGCTGCTTAAATATGGATCCTAAGAATATTAAACCAGTAAAGTGTCTCGGACACTCTTTTTTTATTTTTGATTTGAAAAAAATGCCTCAGAATAATATAATAATAATAATAATAATTCTTACATTTGTATTTTTGCAAAATTGAATAAGACTACAAAATGCAATCAAATTTTTAAAATATTTTTTTATTTTTTTTACGATCTAAATTCTATTCATTATTTTACATATAAAAGTATCAAGGTATAGTCATTGAAAAGTGCGGAAAAAAAGGATTTTGCTATTTATGCTATAATTGCTAATCTATTCGTTAAATATGAGATAACTAACATTCTTTGCAGCAAGAGCTATTAATTTTTCAATAATAGAAAAACTTTTTGTTGCAATAACAAAAAAGTTTTGCTGAACCTCTTACTACTTAAGTAATAATTGCAAAAAGATTTTGCTACTATTGCTAAATTATAGCTCTTGCAGCAAAAAATGTTAGTTATCCCTATATAGTAGCAAATCCTTTTTTTCTACGTGAATACTTTATGAGATATTAATATAAAATATTTCTCATATTTTATATTAAAAATATTTTGATAAAATTAAAAATATCTCAAGAAATTCTTAACAAGAGAGCTTTATTACAGTGTTTTGAAAACGACTTGAGATCTACAACTTCATCTCAAGGAAAAAATCAAGTTCTATCTAAAAAATTAGTCGCCTTTAAAATTTCTTGAAAACGACATTTACGATATGGCGCACATCGGAATTATATGTCCCTTTTCAAGCCAAATAATTTTTGACAAATAATTTTTGATTTCAGACATAAATAATTTTATCAATCAGCTGAGTTATTGTGGTATATAATCACTTCTTTTACCACTTTTTTCTTTATCCGTTCTCACACATTTTCAAATAAAACACGTCATAAACAACATAATTTGATTTAATTATAACAATGATAGATGAACGGTATCGTAAAGCTGATGCTGGGAAGTCAATAAATTGTAAAAAATTAAGGCGCGTTTAATAAAATGACCAGGGACTATTATATCTAATAATTATCTAGTATATACATACAAAGTACATATACATAAACATTATGTGTTATTTTAATACGCATAATAACCAAAGAATTAAATATCATGATAAACACAATTTTTCTTATTTAATAACAAGTTCTTTTGGCATTAAATATTTTATTATTCTATTAAATAAACGTAAAGTCGTTTTTTTTTTATCATACCGGTCAAATCTTCTACAAGACGTCACGAGTTCAGAACTTTCAACAGAGCGTCGCTCGCAAGGAAAATGCAGAAATATCTGATGCAAGCGTACCATATAATAGTATACTATACATGACAAACCCCGAATGTTGACATTCACAGAAAAAAAGATAAGATAACAGCTGTTAGTACCCGTCATTGTTTCTGCGCGTTGCCATCTACGTCATATTGTTACTAACTGTGGCGTGTGTGTACACGTGTATTGTGTATACTGTAACGAATTGATATTATTCTTTTCTCAATAGTATTTTTTCGCAAAATATCTTTCACGCGCAAAAATCAATGCCATCGCGAACCATCGTCGACATCGCTCGACTCGCCGTTCGCCGCGAATCTGTCTCAGCTGTCATCAAAGTATTTCCGCGAAATACTTAGCTCGAAAGATAACAACGGAAGGAGAGAAAGAGGCACGAACGTCGGAAAATTTATACGGAGATAATGAATTGCAGAGAGGTACAAATGAGAGCGCGAGCGAAATTAATCGGCGAAGATGGGAGAGATCCCGCCTTTTTCAACAGGTTTCCAAGTCAAACCTAATATATTTAAGACCGTTTTAAGCACAATCTTAAAATGTTATAAATCAATCACAGAGCATCTTAAGACTTAAGACGGTCTTGAAATAAGAACGGACTACAAATAGGCTCAGAAGATTGATTTTCGTATTAATGGCATATTAGGCGTTCAGCGTCTCGATATAATCGATCGATATTTCCGCCACTTTCATCGGTGCAATCGTCATTTTTTTTTATTACCCCGAGATTCCACAAGCCCGACGATAATCGACAAGAAAGGCAGGACTGATCTCCATTCCTTTTAATCGCGAGGCAAATGCAATCGCGATGATGCGACGACTCTACGCGAAGCTATATCGTGCCGAGGAGACTTACATACTTTCTTTGAAACGTGACGCTTCTCATTATTTACCCGTGCTGTTTTATGAGCACGTACATACATACAATCGCGACGTATGCGTCTCGCCGCAGAGCACTGCGGCCGAAGATGACAATTTGCATAAACTTTATTTAGTCGATCTTTAGTCGGCCCGATTCTGTGTTTAACGCTACATTATTCGTCCGCAAGGAATGTGCGAGTGCGTGCGTTGAAGATGCTAAACAAAAGAATAAATTTTAAATGTTTGCTCGTAAAGGTGAGATGTAATTTCCCTAATTATAAATAATAAAATTATTCAACGTTCTAATCGTTCCAGTTTGATATCGTTTCCCAAATCGCTTCTAATTTCGGCGAACAGACACGTGGCACGTACGTGTAACATTGACAACCTTCTTCTACACATAAACGACGTCATGTCATATTAAAGCCGTGCTCGCGATCGTCAATCGCTCTTACGGTACGTGCCGGGAAGCAAAGTGTCTCGCGGTACTGAGCAAATAGCGTTTAGGCTGCTTAACTTCTACGCTTCTACTCGTACATAAGATTACATTCAACTGACTACGGATCGTATTGTCGGGAGACAACTACTTAATTCCAAAGAGCACCGATCGACAGTGTGGCGATCGTGGCGCAGAGAGATGTGCGCTGGTCTAGTGAGACGGAGAACCGAGTTCAAATCCGGTTAGGACCAAGACGGTTTTTGGTCAGATTTCGATCGCCACCTCTCGGAATTGTAGATGGGGATGGCAACCCACCGAGAGTATTGCTGCTTGCTTGCCCAGCCTCTATATATTTAGAGAGGGTCCCTAAGTTGGGGCAATGCAATGGTTGGTTGGTTGGTTACAAAGAAGATTGATTTGTTCAAATGGGTGTCTCGCTGGGACCCGGACACCCTTTTTTTATTTTTGATTTGAAAAAAATGCCTCAGAATAATATATATAATATAATAATTCTTACATTTGTATTTTTGCAAAATTGAATACGACTACAAAATGCAATTAAATTTTTAAAATATTTTTTTATTTTTTTTACAATTTAATTCTATTCATTATTTTACATATAAAAGTATCAAAGGTATATAGTCATCAAAAAGTGCGGAAAAAAAAGGATTTGCTATTATGCTATTTCCTAATCTATTCGTTAAATATGAGATAACTAACATTTTTTGCAGCAAGAGCTATTAATTTTGCAATAGCAAAACTTTTTGTTGCAATAACAAAAAAGTTTTGCTGAACCTCTTACTACTGAAGTAATAATTGCAAAAATATTTTGCTACTATTGCTAAATTATAGCTCTTGCAGGAAAAAATGTTAGTTATCTATAGTAGCAAATCCTTTTTTTCTACGTGAATACTTTATGAGATATTAATATAAAATATTTCTCACACACACACATATTTTATATTAAAAATATTTTGACAAAATTTAAAATATTTCAAGAAATTCTTAACAAGAGAGCTTTATTACAGTGTTATGAAAACGACTTGACGAGATCTACAACTTTCATCTCAAGGAAAAAATCAAGTTCTATCTAAGAAATTATAGTCGCCTTTAAAATTTCTTGAAAACGACATTTACGATATGGCGCACATCGGAATTATATGTCCCTTTTCAAGCCAAATAATTTTTGTCTGAAGCATTTTTTCTCAAATCAAAAATAAAAAAGTTTTTGAGGAGAGGTAAATTAAAATAGGACACCCGGTATATATACTACTCTATAGCATTAAACACAAATTAATTTTTTAAAAGAATTCAGGTTGGAAAGAAAAGTTTTTACTTGCCAAAAAAACACTTTTGATAGTAATAATCATGTATTTATTTATTTTTATCAAATATTTTGGAAGTCAAACGATACACATATTTTTAATATTTAATTATCAAGTCTCTTTCGGCGGTTATTAAAGTTTTGATTCGTCTTAGCATACTATTAATGCATATAATTATACTGTCTCTTGCATCTATGGGTGATGATTCCAGACATAAATAATTTTATCAATCAGCTGAGTTATTGTGGTAATCACTTCTTTTGCCACTTTTTTCTTTATCCGTTCTCACATTTTCAAATAAAACACGTCATAAACAACATAATTTGATTGAATTATAACAATGATAGATGAACGGTATCGTAAAGCTGCGATGCTGGGAAGTCAATAAATTGTAAAAAATTAAGGCGCGTTTAATAATATGACCAGGGACTATTATATCTAAATTATCTAGTATACAATAAACATTATGTGTTATTTTAATACGCATAATAACCAAAGAATTAAATATCATGATAAACACAATTTTTCTTATTTAATAACAAGTTCTTTTGGCATTAAATATTTTATTATTCTATTAAATATTATAGAAGAATTAAATTTTGTGTAATAAAAGAATTAAATTTTACAATGTGCGTAAACTCATGTTCAGTTTGCGCGACATCTGATATCGCTATACTTTTATAGCAAAAATTAGATTAAAATATAACAATGTTTCACGCAATACTTATTTCGACGGGCGCGAACACTTTGGCGCTCATTTTTTACCTTTCTTTAAAAGATGTTTTTATGGTATAAAAATAAATGTTCGAGTTTTTGACAATTCCACGTTTGCGATTTAGGAACTATAAGGATAACCTGGAATTCAAAGACAGATTGTTTTACGAGTTATTTCTTACACGATATTACTCAACATAGAAATTACATGCTGATGTTACAGATAATAATCAGATGTCAGTCCCAATTAAAATATAATTACGAGTAGTAGCCTAGCCTTAGCCGAAAAAATGCTAAGAATCGTAAGAGAGCTACAGAGAATGACGACATTGACGACGATTCGCCGCGATTTGATCGACGCGTCGCACGCTGGCTTCCGCGAAGAACGATGAGATTCGCTCGTAAGCGAATCGAGAGAAGCATCACGGATACGCGATTGACATTTTTTGTGGTTTGTACGGATGACTAGAACGAAGCTCGAGAAAAAGTGATCGGTCGTCGTGTCCGCAACGCAATTTGGAAATTTCTTTCCGCGGAACGCCAGGACAAACAACGCGACGAGATGCGATTTATATCTCCCCATGACGCGCGCTCGCTCGCTCACTCACACCTGCGCTGCGGCGAAAACGGAGTTATTGTCCACGCACATGCGGTTACTTTAAATATAAGATATGCGCGCTTAGGCCAAGAGCTCAAAATAAACTCATCGCTACAATTTGACACGTTCGATCGCGACGACCGACATCGTTGTCATTTAGGTTGATTTAAATTATTTCCATCGGCACGGTTTGCTTGGTCGGCGAGCGAACTCGGCTTCTTCAAGCAAGTCACGTTCCACGTTCGGATCTCTTCGCCTTGGACGTGACGACTCCAATCAGACTCGCAAAATTGCCTTTTAGGTTTCCGTATCGAGATTCGATTATCCCCTCGAAATGGTCGTTACCACGATAAATTATTCCAGTTAATCGAACTAGATTCATTTTGGCATTAAAAATTCAAATACAAATTATCGAAGGTGTATACGTAATAATTTTTCTGCTACTTAATTTGTTTTCGTAGTATCTAAAGTCGTTTTTTTTTATCATACCGGTCAAATCTTCTACAAGACGTCACGAGTTCAGAACTTTCAACAGAGCGTCGCTCGCAAGGAAAAGGCAGAAATATCTGATGCAAGTACCATAGTATACTATACAGTATAGTATACTATACTGACAAACCCCGAATGTTGACATTCACAGAAAAAAAGATAAGATAACAGCTGTTAGTACCCGTCATTGTTTCTGCGCGTTGCCATCTACGTCATATTGTTACTAACTGTGGCGTGTGTGTACACGTGTATTGTGTACTGTAACGAATTGATATTATTCTTTTCTCAATAGTATTTTTTTCGCAAAATATCTTTCACGCGCAAAAATCAATGCCATCGCGAACCATCGTCGACATCGCTCGACTCGCCGTTCGCCGCGAATCTGTCTCAGCTGTCATCAAAGTATTTCCGCGAAATACTTAGCGCGAAAGATAACAACGGAAGGAGAGAAAGAGGCACGAACGTCGAAAAATTTATACGGAGATAATGAATCGCAGAGGTACAAATGAGAGCGCGAGCGAAATTAATCAGCGAAGATGGGAGAGATTATCCCGCCTTTTTCAACAGGTTTCCAAGTCAAACCTATATATTTAAGACCGTTTTAAGCACAATCTTAAAATGTTATAAATCAATCACACACAGAGCATCTTAAGACTTAAGACGGTCTTGAAATAAGAACGGACTACAAATAGGCTCAGAAGATTGATTTTCGTATTAATGGCATATTATAGGCGTTCAGCGTCTCGATATAATCGATCGATATTTCCGCCACTTTCATCAGTGCAATCGTCATTTTTTTTTATTACCCCGAGATTCCACAAGCCCGACGATAATCGACAAGAAAGGCAGGACTGATCTCCATTCCTTTTAATCGCGAGGCAAATGCAATCGCGTTGATGCGACGACTACGCGAAGCTATCGTGCCGAGGAGACTACTTTCTTTGAAACGTGACGCTTCTCATTATTTACCCGTGCTGTTTTATGAGCACGTACATACAATCGCGACGTATGCGTCTCGCCGCAGAGCACTGCGGCCGAAGATGACAATTTGCATAAACTTTATTTAGTCGTTCTTTAGTCGGCCCGATTCTGTGTTTAACGCTACATTACTCGTCCGCGAGGAATGTGCGAGTGTGCGTTGAAGATGCTAAACAAAAAAATAAATTTTAAATGTTTGCTCGTAAAGGTGAGATGTAATTTCCCTAATTATAAATAATAAAATTATTCAACGGTCTAATCGTTCCAGTTTGATATCGAATCGTTTCCCAAATCGCTTCTAATTTCGGCGAACAGACACGTGGCACGTACGTGTAATATTGACAACCTTCTTCTACACGTAACGACGTCATGTCATATTAAAGCCGTGCTCGCGATCGTCAATCGCTCTTACGGTACGTGCCGGGAAGCAAAGTGTCTCGCGGTACTGAGCAAATAGCGTTTAGGCTGCTTAACTTCTACACTTCTACTCGTAAATAAGATTACATTCAACTGACTACGGATCGTATTGTCGGGAGACACTACTTAATTCCAAAGAGCACCGATCGACAGTGTGGCGATCGTGGCGCAGAGAGATGTGCGCTGGTCTAGTGAGACGGAGAACCGAGTTCAAATCCGGTTAGGACCAAGACGGTTTTTGGTCAGATTTCGATCGCCACCTCTCGGAATTGTAGATGGGGATGGCAACCCACCGAGAGTATTGCTGCTGCTTGCCCAGCTCTCTATATATTTAGAGAGGGTCCCTAAGTTGGGGCAATGCAATGGTTGGTTGGTTGGTTACAAAGAAGATTGATTTGTTCAAATGGTGTCTCGCTGGGACCCGGACACCCTTTTTTTATTTTTGATTTGAAAAAAATGCCTCAGAATAATATAATAATAATAATAATAATTCTTACATTTGTATTTTTGCAAAATTGAATACGACTACAAAATGCAATCAAATTTTTAAAATATTTTTTTATTTTTTTTACAATCTAAATTCTATTCATTATTTTACATATAAAAGTATCAAGGTATAGTCATCGAAAAATGCGGAAAAAAAGGATTTTGCTATTTATGCTATAATTGCTAATCTATTCGTTAAATATGAGAGCTAACATTCTTTGCAGCAAGAGCTATTAATTTTGCAATAGCAAAACTTTTTGTTGCAATCTTTATTATGCCTGAGTCTTACAACGACTATCTGTTACGTGATGTTACGTCATTGAACACAAATAAATATTTTAATAGAATTCAGGTTGAAAGGAGAAACAAGTTACTAATTTTATATTTACATGCCTAGAAAAACACTTTTGATAGTACAATAATGTATTTATTTATTTTTGTCAAATATTGAAGCAGTTAAACAATACATATATTTTTAATATTTAGTCAAATCTCTTTCGGCGGTTAAATAAATAAATATTACGTAATTAGATGTTACTTATCAATATTACTATACACTGTTGAGTTATAGGTACTGCTATAAAATACGGACGATGTGTTAGCGTCACCCTCATCTGACTGATTTAAGATACAGAGGGCTGCGTTCGGAAACGTCACCCGAGTGCACACAAGTATACTCCCTTCTCTTTCTATCTGTCTTTCTCAGCGAGTTAGAAGGAGAAGAGAGTATACCCGTCCCGTATGTACTACCCGGGTGACGTTACCGAACGCAGCCCAGATGGCACTATTCGTATGTTGGAAAAAAAAAATGATGTGCTCTCTGCGTGATAATTAACAAATCTCAAATAATTACGTTTACATAATAAATCGGTTCATTATTTCGTACCTTTCAAAACTTCACATTAAAACATGAGTGTTAATAATATATATAGTTTATTTTCTTGTCCCTTATTTATAACAATAAATAATAAATATATCAGTTCTTTTATCATCAATAATAGTATTTTTTAAAATGATTTATATTAAATGCACATAATTCTTATCTCTTAAGTACTTGCACGATAAGAAATTTATATAAAGATATGTTTTGTGCGATAGATTATTTCTCTAAATCTCTAACACATATACACAATAGATTTAATATTGTTTTCAGAATATAGATATAGGCATTTAATGATGGAACCCAATAAAAAGCTAGTCTATTCTTAAAAAAAATAAAAAAGAAAACAATTTATATAAATTGACTCGATGCAAATACTTATGAATTAATTTCACGTTAATAACATCGAAATAAGCATTATAAGCTCATTTAAACATTTTTGATAATTTCTCTTTTTGTACACTGTCCTTCTCTTTGATGGCTGCTGCAAATGCCTGCAATTCCTTTTCGACAGTATTCTGTAGAGAGGGATCAATTTCAGCAGCCTTCCTTAAATCTCCGGTGGCATTTTTTTCGTCCCACGCACCAATGTAAGCCTTACCCCTTCGATAAAGTGCCTTCACGTTATCTGTAAGTAAAAAAAGAAAACTCTATGGTATTCTGATATTGCTTTCTTGCAACCTGATGTTGATCTTGTAATAAATTTCTACATACCTGGCTCTGTTTTTAGAACTGTTGTACAATGTTCAATAACTGAATAATATTCTTTATTCAACAGTTTACATTGCGCATAGTTCAAAAGCAACGGTATCTTCATTCGATTCAAGGATAACCATTCGTCATCGTTCGGTTTTTCGCTAAAAATCAAATATCGATTTATTACAATTTATAATGCGGTCGTGTTCTTACGTCTTAATCGCACAATCGAGTTTCAAAGACTTACGCTAGCATGAGTTGTTCTAATATTCCTATCGCCTTTGCATATATTTCAGATGCGCTGTCATGTTTTTTTTCTCTGAATAAAGCATTTCCCTTTTCCTTCAGATGCGGAATACTCTCAAGCTTCTCATTCTCCGTCATCTGCCACGACTCTTTCTCATACTCATTTGGCAATACCACTTTGACAAGCTCTGTAAGATACAAGAGTTTTTTTTGTTAATCCTGCTGTTTTCTAGGTTTATTTAAAAACTATCTTTGCACTTTTACGCTGTGAAAAAGAAAGATAAATGTAGAAAATCATTAAAAGTATATTGGAAATTCTTATAATTTAGTTCTGACGAAGTATATGGTGTTTTATTTATTATATACTTGTACCTATTGTAAATTCCAAATCTTGAGGATATTTTATAAGTTCGTCCAGATCGGCATACCCAATGCCTTCATTCTGGAGAGTAACGCCGCAGCAGTGATGACTACGCTTTTGTGATTGCGGCTTGCCAGCCTCTCTTAGTGTCTTGGAGACGAAAGGATATGTAGTCACTAGCTAAAACAGGATTCATCATAAAAGTATACACCGCGTTGAGCGCACAGTTGTAGCAAAGTAAGTATCACAAACATACACTTTTATGCACTTTGAAACAGGCGACTTCGTTCAATGCCATTTTTTGTACAATTGCTTCCCATACTTCCAACTTGAATTTCTTCCCTAATATGAGTTCCATTGGATTTCCCATCGTCCTACTGTCATCTATCACTGTTTTGTCGGAATCGCATTTTGTGGTTCTAAAGTGAAATATAACCTAGAAAAGAGCTAATTAAAAGTAACCGTTCATAACAAAAGTTTACAAGTAGAAATCTTGTATGGTTAGAAAAAACAGGATATACACGTACCTTTGTTCCTGGTACAAAATTAATCACTTCTGACCCAGCATGAAGAACGGTTTTGACTATGTACTCGTTATCCATTATGATAGGTTATGTGCGGGTATCTAGATATGTAATAGATAAGAACGAATATTGAACTTTTGATAGAAACTTTGGTCTGATCTGATTATTAAGGCAAAATGTTTACGACTATGTTCGCCACGTATATGTTATCACAGCAATTTAAAGTACAGAAGCAATACGATCTTTGAAAGGTTAATTTGAAAGCAGCTTCATAACCTCAACAATTTATTTGAAGAACAATATGGCAAAACTTTAATCCTTATACGTAAATATATAAATAATAGAGTATATTTTTCTAAACAAATAACTTGCAATCATTATTATTGCATTATAAATGATTTATCACCAAATAATGATTATGCAAAACTCACATATTTACACTACTGCTCGGTATTTCGAGTTATCAGATTTTACTTGCACAGCCAGGGACTAGGGAGATATTAATAGTGATATATCACCCTTACGTATTGAACAAATATCGAAAACGAATAATCAATAAAATCGGAGTTTATTCCTTTCCATTGCACCTGTTGCATTTTTCACATTTTTAGCGAAGTATCATATCGATCTAAGGTTCCGCAATTTTTCTGAGAAAGAATGATGGTTATATACTGTGTATATGTAATAGTGCATTCTATATTATATAATATATGCTCTTTAAAATTGCGCTTTCTTGTTTTTTGTTAAAAGATATTTTATTAAATACAGAATGCCGTTTTATAGAAATGATCCCCTTCCAAACTTCTTTTCTTTTCGATTTTAGAAAAAATGGGTCAAACAAAAGGATTTTAACAAGACTATATTGTTATGTAATTTCTCGAGCGGAACTTTTTGGCTTTCACTTTCCATTCGTTCGATCTAAATTACATGATCGCGCAAAACGTCACGTGATATAATAAGGTTCATGTGAAAATTTTCACTTTTCACACTTCCGCAAGGGAAAGTTATAATAACTTGATCGCTGCACAAATCGCAATGTATCTTACTGCAGGTAAATATATAAATATATTTATTTATCAGAAATATATATATAGATATTATGTTTAAATTAAACTACATGAGGGGTTATACAACCTACGGCCCGCAAAACTAGATCCGCCAAGAAATTTCGCCATTATAATATAAAAGAGTTTTAAAATAAAGATATTTTATATTAAAGTGAGTCATGATGACAGTGAAGTAAAATAGAAAATGTACCAATATTTAGTCGGGCCGGATCTTTTATTGTCTAATAATATTATTCGTTAAGATATTTCTCTCGATAAAAAAGATTGGCAACTCCTATAAACTATATTATAATTATATTAAATATATTACACACATACTTAAATTACATATATAATATATATAGCTGCATGATGGGAATAACATGATATATATATATATAGAAGTATTTATTCAAATATAAAGTGAACTCGCATTGGACAGGTACATGTAAAAAAAAAAACAGGCTTTTAAGAAATTGATATTTAAACAAATAATTCTTAGAACGGAACACGAACTCTCTTGTCTTATGTTAAATGACTATATACACGAGTTTCATCCATGACATCACGCTACGCGCCTTTGAAAATATTTTTTCATATCGCGTAAAAAATTAGTTTCAACAAATAAAGTTTCCAAGAAATCCAAGAGAGGATTCGTCGCCGTAGGTACGGTTCTCAACGTGTTCAGACAATAATGAGATAAATCTTCGAGGTCAGATATTAATTTTGTTGAAATCACGTTAAAATCGTGTTAAAAAATTATGGAGTCCGAAAGCGCGAACGCCAGGACGTCATACGCGACACGTTTATTTACGGACTAATTCATTCAGATTTGAAAAATTAATTACCTGATAGCTGCACGTTGCATATCAGGCGTTCGTAATATCACGAACGGCGAACGTGAAAATATCGGCTGCGCGCGGCGAGGTCACGCTTCTAATTAAACATTACATTTACAAGAATGTTGGACGATTTTACGAACTAGTTTTACACTTGTCCTTGTCGCGCGAAGTCATATCGCTCGAGCATATGCAAAAATAAGCTCAAATTTTATGCGCGAACATTACGTGCCGCAAAATTGCTGTCGCGATAAAGTTTCAAGTTTACTAATATTCTCGAATTTTCTCCGAGACGATTCTTTAACAAACAATGCCTAATATCATATCTTTAGTGTAAAAATTAGATCTTTTATCGCGCTACCCGTGTAGCAACAATAAAAAGTAATTTTTTTTATTTATTAGCTTCTCCACGAAATTATAATTATGCTTAAATTTAATTTAGTCCTACCTAACGAATTCCGTCTTTCTCAACCAACCGACCCCCGTCTCGCTCAATTGTTATTCCCTTCTCTATACGAAATTCTAGATTTTTTCCTCAAAATCGAATCAATTATTATTTCTGACACTATATAGCTAAACTACCCGGCGTTGCCCAACTGCATATATATATTATCAATGTTGAAGGGATGAAATCAGGGAGAGAGGGTGGGATGTCCAGGGGGATTTCATGGTAGCTTGATTATATTTTCCACAAGGATCTAGAGAGTACCATATAAACTGTGCAAAATTTGATCCAGATCGGTCAAAGGGCTTAGGAATTAACAATTAAAGGGAACATATACAGACATTCTAATTTTTATATATGTATATACAGATTAGGACGCGTTGCATTAATTGCGATTATTTCAACGAAGAGAACCGGCCTACTTATTAAACAAAGATCTACATTGTGCTGCGCTCAGTTCTCATCAATAATTCATAGTGAACGCAACTTCGGCATTGTTGCACTGTATTATAATCTCCTTTCTTTGCATCGTCGCCTGAAAGCTTGGTCACTCATACTACGTTTACGCGAGCGTTACTTCTGTAGTAACTTACGATAATTCCTTCGCGTAAACGGGATTTTCCTTCGCATAAACGGGATTTTGTAGTAACTTACGATAATTTACTCCGCGTAAATGAGTGATATATCGTAAGTTACTACCAGAAGTAACGTTCGCGTAAACGTAGTATTCTACTCGTAAATAAGATTACATTCAACTGACTACGGATCGTATATTGTCGGGAGACAACTACTTATTCTGAAGAGCACCGATCAAGAGTGTGGCGATCGTGGCGCAGAGAGATGTGCGCTGGTCTAGTGAGCCGGAGAACCGAGTTCAAATCCAGTTAGAACCAAGACGGTTTTTGGTCAGATTTCGATCGCCACCTCTCGGAATTGTAGATGGGGATGGCAACCCACCGAGAGTATTGCTGCTTGCTTGCCCAGCCTCTATATATTTAGAGAGGGTCCCTAAGTTGGGGCAATGCAATGGTTGGTTGGTTGGTTCGTCAAGAAAACCTTATCATAAGGTGTCTCGCTGGGACCCGGACACCCTTTTTTTATTTTTGATTTGAAAAAAATGCCTCAGAATAATATAATAATAATAATAATAATTCTTACATTTGTATTTTTGCAAAATTGAATACGACTACAAAATGCAATCAAGTTTTTAAAATATTTTTTTATTTTTGTTACAATATCTAAATTCTATTTTAAAAGTATCAAGGTATAGTCATCGAAAAATGCGGGAAAAAAGGATTTGCTATTATGCTATTTGCTAATCTATTCGTGACCTATGACGTCAAAAATGACGACTAAAATGTCGTCATTTGATGTCAAGATGACGACAGCTCGCTACTTGGCAAAACGCTAGGTTTCACCTTTCAGTTTTACCTCAATATGATTCGTGTCTCGCGTGTATCTCACGCGTAACATACTACGCTTCCGCGAGCGTTACTTCCGTAGTAACTTACGATAATTCAATGATTGTTTACGCGGAGTAAATTATTGTAAGTTACTACAAAATCCCGTTTACGCGAAGGAATTATCGTAAAAGTTACTACAGAAGTAACACGCGATCGCGTAAACGTATAGTAACAGTCGCAGGATACACCGGTTATGGTTCGTGCGATAAAAAAAACATGACGCAATATAAGATAATATTGTCATTAATAATCATTAATATTAATGGAAAATGGTTGGTGCGTGCGCCAGAGAAATATATCGGCAGTATAATATCTGGCGGCGAGAGGTCTGCGATTCGCGCGTGCGAATCTATCGGGGCCGGCCGAGATTTCCTTCCTCCACAGTGTCGCGAAAGTTCAGGCGAGGTAATTGACATCTGACACCTGCGTTAGGAAAGAAAGGAGCAGAGCAGGAGGCATATGTAGGCGGAAGTGCCGTGACTAAGCGAATAGACGATTGCGAGATACATTAATACATATATATAGAGGTAAAAGTAAATTTGCAGTGGCATATCGCATTGCAATCTCTCTCACACGATCGCTCTTTCTCTCTCCCCCTCTATCTATTCCTTTCCCTTCGCGCGTCTATTACTTTTCTTCTTTTCAACGTGTCTATTATATCTCTCGGAATGCGAAATATAAATCGATTCAAAAGCACCGTCGCTCCGCGATTACGCGTGCGGGAGCCGGGAGCCGACCAATCGCGCGAACTAACGCCAAAGCCGCCAGTGACGTCGCGTCGCGTCGTCCCGTTAGGCCCTGCGCACAATAGAGAGCACACATATTAATACACAGACAAGCATGGCACAAGAATAAATAATAAATATTAGGAATTGGAATTAGAAAATAATAATAATTAAACGTAACGCACAATGGAAAAGAATAAAATACAAGATATAAATATGAGAGATTCACATTTCTATATCCCAATATTTAATATTTATTACAGGAATATTCGCAGGGCCTTTTTGCACGATGCTAGGCAACAGGTAATAGGAGCAGGGAATAGAAATCAGAAATCATGTATAAATACAGAATAAACATAGAGTTTTCGTCACGTTGAAAATTCTGTGCCTATTGCCTGTCGCCAATCAATCGTAGCATATTTATAGCATAGAATTTTATAGATTGTAATTAACGATTTTTTTGTCATTTCCTGTTCCTATTGCCTGTTGCCTGGCATTGTGCAAGGGGCGTTATTGTTATTAGACGCGCGATTCGCTAACGTCTTAAGACTTAAGATGCTAATACGGTTCTGTGATTGGTTAATGACATCTTAAGATCGTACTTAAGACGGTCTTAAATGTAAGATTCGAGATTCGACTATAAATACCGGCCTGTGTCGGTCCGCTGTCCGCAGTGTCCGTAGTGTCGTAGTCAGTGTCAGTATAGTGTCCGCTCACACAGACGCAGTGGAGCACAGTGGAGTCGTTTTCTCCGAACGCGGCCGACGAGCAATTATCGATATCGAATTCCTGAATGAGGAGTCTTCGTAACATATGATGACCTTTGAGAAGCGATGATTACGAGATCGTCGCGCTCGACGAGAAACAGGTGACGAGAACGACGTGTTCTTTTTCACGAACGAATTCAGCCTCTGTGCCTCCGGATACACAACAAATATGTGAGTTTTTTTTTCAAGGTCTCGATGAATGTCCGCGGTTCGCGTATCCGCTGAAAAACGAAATCCTTCTTCCCCAAGGGCCAAGATTCATGCCCGCGTGAGGTTGCTCTTTTGTGCGGCCGATATAGTGATCGACGATTTTTCTATTTGCAGTTTTACTGACAGCACACACGAGAACCACGAGTTCTGTCGAGCAAGCCTGAATTCTGATCGCAAACCGTCACGTCGAGACATGGATATTAAGGAGAAAAAGGTTTCGGCTGAAAGTGCCACGAACGGATACAAGAAAGGAGGTTAGTTCTTCGACCCTGCCATGTGCCATCTCGTCTATTTAACCCTTCGTAGTCACATTTCTCTAGAATCCCATTCTTGTCATACTGGGTCATATTGACCCAGTCGATTTTTAACGGTTGCCTTTTTAACAGTATCGGTCTGATCGGGTTCAAATAATTCTGTAACATACCTTGAATATTGTAGAATATAAAACCACTGCGGTTTTGTGATAAATCAAATGGCAACATGTTGAAAAAAAATCGTGAATGAATACATGATTTTAATGACGGTTTCTATCTTGTAAATGGCGAACTAAGCCCCAGCTAGGTATTTAGCTGATATTTAGAGCCAAATGAGGGTGGGTCAAATTGACCCAGTGTGACTACTAAGGGTTAAAATATTTTAAAAGTATCATCTTTTTGCGATAATTGAATATCCGTTTTTCTACAGATGTCAAGGAAGTAGAGATACCGGTGCCGTGGGGCCACATTAGAGGTCAGTACAAGGTACCAGGTTACGTCTTGCGTATTCTGATCTCCGTCTGATATCGTAAATTTATATCGGCGTTTCGAGATGGAAAGATAATTTTACTCTATATCACATTCGTGCAATAGAATCGTAATATTGTCGCGCCCGTGGAGAATGTCGGACACTTGTCATAAATATGTTTTCGCGAGAGTTAACTCGGGGACACCGTAAATTAAAAAGCGTTATAACGACTCTACAAAAATGTCACATAAAATTCAACGTATTGATAAATTTAGGAAATTGGTGGGGACCGGCAGATAAGCAGCCTATAGTGGCGATACACGGCTGGCAGGACAATTCGGGCACTTTTGACGCCTTGGCACAATTATTGCCGAACGTAGCTATACTGAGTATAGATCTGCCTGGTCACGGCCTTTCCTCTCATCTACCAGTCGGACAGTTCAACTATATATTTTGGGATGGGGTTCTCGCGCTGCGTAGAATTGTTAGATATTACAAGTGGAACAAGGTTAGCCAGCGAGTCAATGTTATACAGCGATATGTAAATCTTTTTTTTTTTTATATAATAAGCATAACGGTGACGTGGGACAAGCAAGAGCATGGGTTTTATATACTTTATTTTGCAGAAGTTAAATGCAATTGCAGCTTAATTTATGGAGTATGTGAAAACTATTTATACTACCAATCACTTAATTTACATTTTTAATTTGGAATATTTACATTTTGCAGTGGTATTTATATGTATGTACGTTCAACATTGAGATATAACACATTATTAAATTTGCTATTTTATATTCACATTGTGCTTAAATACATTGTGATTATTAATAAAATGTTTAAAAAGGCTGACTGTTATATGTATGCGTAATATATTCGATACAAATATTACAACTCTTAAATACTAGCACATTGATTGTTTAAAGGGTTACTTCGACCAAGCTCCGATTAACTTAATCGGAGCTTGGTCGAAGTGTGGTCCTAAAGATATTAGATTATGCAAAGTATCGTTGTATAACTGTGTATTATGTGTTACATCAAATCCTCAAATAATGGACAAGAAAGGCTTTTTAACTCAGCTGTAACTTTGTTGCATTTTTAAGATTATAAAATTCATCTCTTTTCGTTTAACAAATTCAAAATCGCTACAAGTTTATTGGAGCAAGATCCGCGCCTTGATGTCATAAGCTAGAAAAAAAATAAAATAAGATAAAAAAATAATTATGGGACTCTTACCTGCAGGCAAATGGTGGGGCCCTAGTGAGCTCCAACCGATACTGGCATTACACGGGCGCCAAGATAACGCAGGCAGTTTTGACGCGTTAATGCCATTGCTGTCCGATGACGTTTCTGTTCTTTGCTTGGATATGCCGGGGCACGGTTTATCTTCGCACTACCCAAAGAGTCAATTCTATTATGTCTATTGGGACGGTGTCATATTCCTTCGTAGAATTATTAAACATTTCAAATGGAATAAGGTTAGCGAGTGGATAAGTTTACCCGCTCACTGCTTAATTGAGATCAATATTACAATCTTTTGCAACAATATATGATACTTATGTGTTCTCACAGTCTCATACATATCTAACAGTCATCCTTGTTTGCACTTGAATTGCAATTATATTTATGTTTCCTTCAAGCGTACTGCATGACATTTTTTTTTTATAAATATGGGAATTATGTTAATGTGAATGTTTTAACATACATATGTTATTGTGCGTGAATTTTAGAATTTTATGTATATAGAAATAACAAAACAAAAAATAATATTGCACTATCTAATGTACTGTTATACGTTGCATATGTATTAAGTTAAGCTTATTGTAACTCGATTGTATTGTGAAAATAGGTCAGACTTCTTGGACACTCATTGGGTGGTGCTATATCATTTCTGTATGCAGCATCATACCCAAATGAAGTCGATGCTCTTATAAGTTTGGATATCGTCAGTCCGAGCACAATGGATATCAAGAAAACGGCTCCGCTCACCGGAGATTACATTGACAGATTTTTGAAGTACGAATTGTTAACATTGGACAGTGTACCATGCTACGATTACGATGAAATGCTTGAGATAGTAGAACAAGCATATGGTGGTTCTATAACGAAGAAAGGAGCAGAAATATTAATGAAACGTGGTATGCAACAAGCATATAAAAAGGACAAATATTATTTTTCTCGTGATCCAAGACTAAAGGTAAAAAGACTTAATTAACTGTACAGTATATTATCTAGCGAAAAGTGAAACGTAGATTTTATTCTAAGAATAACGTATTTTAATGTTGTTTAAAATTATTTTATTTCCTTTTTAGGTTTCCCTTTTAGGCATGTTGTCTTTAGATTTAGTACTTGAATACGCATCTCAGATAAAATGTGCTTATCTCAACATTCGTGCTGTTCCTGGAATGAAATTCGAACAACCTGAAAATTATCAAAAAGTATTAGACGTCATAAAACTAGGAGCTAGGAAATTCGAATATCATGAGGTGAAAGGGACGCATCACGTACATTTGAATGAGCCTGAAATAATTGCGCCTATAATTACGAATTTTTTACAGAATTTATAGTAATATCGTTTAGTTATTAACGAATGCAGTTACTTAAGATAAGGTTTTGTGATTAGGATGTGTAGATTAACGGGAGATTGTATTTATGTTTGACACGTATACGCTTGCTCTTGAATATGTTTAGTTTCATTAAATTTTGAACAAATAGTTTTATAATGCAAAAACAACTTTATTAAAAATGCATTATGAAATAATGTTAAATAAGTAGCAAATTTAAAAGAATCAATGCACTTATTATAATTTACTGTCATATGTGAAAATAAGGTGCTTTAGTATAACATTCAGTGCTGTGATGAGCAAAAATTAAGAGATACATATAAAATATAAGATATGTAATTATTGTATGTCTTAAATTACAAATTTTGTCAAACATTGTTTAGTGTCGCTTCTACGTGGTAGTTAATAAATTATTTAATGTTGATATCTTTTTATGTGATTTATATCATACAGTCTCACAATTATCCTTACATCCTTATATATTAATTATTCAAAGAATAAATTAACACCCATAACTTTTAATATTCAAAAAGATCAATGTTACAGAAAAATTGTTTAATAACTTTTGTTAAATTATTAAGAAATTTTAAATGTACAAAAGAAAAACATACGATTTTTTACATAATGAGATATGCGATATATAAGTCATAATCAAAGACACATAAGCGTTACTTTTTGAGATTTTTGTTTCACTTGTAACATGTAAACACAAGAGCTTGTGTTTTTTATTCATATAAGTTTGCTATGAAAAAAAAATGAAATAAAAAACCTAATATAATCGTCTTGGTCTACTTTGGTCACCAAGGTCAGCAAACATTACGCATCGTCCAATGAACACTAGCGGCGGCAATAATGTATTAATACCTGACAGTTAAGTAATCATCAAATACAACGAACCGGTTCGAACTACAGTCGGACAAACAATAAACATGAGGAAACGCGATATTCTATATCAATCCCATAAAATGTCTTTTAATGGCTTAAAAGCATGATCCACAACACGCGCTCTAGATAGATAAATTCATAAAACGAGATTATATATTTTTGTGGCATTGCGCGAAGTCGTATAGAAATAATGTAAAATGATTTCGAAAAGTCCATGTAAGAATAATGTATAATATAACGCGAATCGACAAGTGCAGATGTTCGTGTGATATAATATTTCAAGTGTAATACAAGTGTGTACTCGTTATATTCACAATCAAGAAGCGGGTGGTAAATTTCAATCTATATTCAAGTCCTTTTCAATCGAATATTGTATACATATTTAGGTTTAGATTTTTCGATTTATTTAGATTATTTAGATCTTTTTATCTAAAAATTTTTCATTTTGATTTATATGTATAATATTCCTAAGAACGAGTTAATCTTTATTTTATCTTGATTTCGAGAAAAAAATTAATTAATTTAAATTAATTAAAACGTTAATTTATGAATACATTCCTGAGAGGTGTAGCGCGGGATCTCTGACCAAATTGCGAAAGGAATGGTATATCCTCGAGATAATGAGGCTGTTGATACAGATGTTTGCGGGCATCACAATGGTCAAAGTAAGAAGTCACAGCATTATTCCGTTTACTCAGCTGCTACGGTTGTACGCCACGTATAAATATACAAAATTATACTCCCGAAAACGCATTCGTCACGTTTAATTTCGTGGTGCCTTCCAGTCCTTCTAGATTTTCTTGCGACCGACGTGTACAGAACGTTTGCGCGTCGCTCACAATTAACAATATTATAGTATCTTTCAAGTATTTTTCCGAAGGCGCGAAAGGTAAGTGAAGTTACGGGCAAGGACGCGCGACTTCTACGATAATTTGCATAAATTGCGCATTTTGCGAAGTACGAAGAACCATTTCGTGTGACGAGGTCGACGATAAAATTGTAAATCTAATCTCTGCCGGCGAATTCAACGTCGAAAAGTCACGCCTGCGAAATAAAAAATCTTCCGCGAAACGTCAGGATTCGCGTTTGCGAGTCGTATGTAAAAAAAAAAGGCAGCTTGAAATAAACGCGAGTTCTCCCCAGCGAATTATTATGGCCCCGAAGCCTTCTTATCGGGCAATTTCTGATGGATACGTGGCCGTCCTATCGTGCACGTTGTGCACGCCGGTAATTATCGGCGATGATAATGCCGTAGCACATAGAAAATAAATATGAATATGGCACGCGTGAGCGCGCAGGTGAACACCGTTCGCCACTTGTCCACGCACCCTCCATACGCATCCTTCCGCGCACAATTCCTCGAGCAAGCTCCTGGACCCTGGACGGCGCCGAATAAAAAGAGCCATCGGTCTATCGCATGGTAAGTTCCAACAATCGCTATACGCGCGATTGTCCTCAAAACGCAACGTCTTTGCCTTTGTAATTAAGCCTCTTGAGACCTTTGAACGGATAGATTAGAATGGAAATTAGCTTTGTTAGGATTTCAGTCTACGGCTCGTATTTCGCTGGAAAGTAAGAAGTCAACCACGAGCATATCCGTATTGCAATATATTATACGTTGACGCTGTTGAGTTACAATGTAATATAATATATATGTTACCGTGTGTGGTGATAATTATTTTATGAGCGACGATAATATAGATTTGTGTAAGATATAACAGTCTGTTTTCTCGACAATTTTCTTTATTTTATACTTAACAAAAATGATAGCCGTTGTTTGCAATAACTCGAATCCGATTGTGGCAAAACCGTACGCGGCAGGGAAGCGCGCAAAAATATTGTGCTCATGTTTCGCACATTTTACGGATCGGTTCTCACGTCGTTCGACACGCGAAGAAGCAGCCACGTCATAAAATATAGATCACGCGCCAATCAACCCGATCCATCGATCCCAACGATCAACAAACTTTTCATTTGTAAGTTTGTTCGTTCGGCTCGAGTTATTAGGTTGAAAAGATCACACGACGAGTAACCGATTACGCGGAAATAAGCTTGTCATGATTCCGCGTCTTGCATATTTCTGGAAAGACGACTTCGATAGGCCGACGAAATCTGCTGCAATTCCGCATCGGTAGGCGTGTAAGAAGCGTAAGTTCTCAGACGTGCTCTAGACATCTCCAAATCCTGCCGTAAAAATAATATGTAAGTTCCCAATTTTATACAAGTTCTATTATTCGATATATAATACCTCATATATAAGAATGTATGGATACGCACACACATATTGCGCAGTACATACGTAATATAGTTTTACAAACATTTCATCATACCTTGTAAAAAAATATTGCTTCTTTAAATTTAAAAATTTTAATAGTTTATAGTTAAAAATATTAAATTAAACCCATTTTAGATAATATCCATAATTAATGTCTGATTTCAAAAAATAGAACGTATATTTATAATTTTATATACACTATGTATTTTAATGTGTGTATTTTAATAATGTGTGTATTCTGATTTCTCTCTACATTTTTTGTATTAGTCTCTATGTTTTTTTACAGTATTACAGTATCACAATAATACATAAAATTAGAATAGAATTCTATAGTTACGTAAAATTGTAACTAAAATTCTATTCTAAATAGAGCCATCTATAAGCCATTCAAAGTGCCTTTATCATAAATTTCCAATTGCGAAAAATATAACAAAACGATACATATCTAATATAAATAACACTGTGGACTTATCAGTAAAATTACTTCAAAATAAAATATGTTCAACATAGTTTGCATATATCTTCCACCTACATTCTACAAACACTGAATTTTGCTTTCAATAACATTTTTCATATTTTTTTTTGTGTAAAAAGTATGTTGTAGCAAACCTTCAGAAGAGCCTGATTACGAATACGAGATTTTTCTAAATTTAAAGGCAAATTCGTTGGCGACGAGTCAGAAACTTTGGAAATATTCCTATTGCGAATCTCGCGACGTAATTTGTTGCTGCAAAATAAGATAGAGATAACGTGATTTTCGTTGATCAGGAAAAGTTATATGTACATGCACGCGAATACTTATAACAATATTAGCAGATATTCAATTTCAGCGTAAATACCGTTCTTCTATTTCTTGTTCGAATTGCTGTTCTTTTTGCAGATATTCGTCAAAAACACTTCCAATATCAATACCGCTGCTCCTCGCCATTTCGTGGAACCGGTTGTGGTCTACTATACGCGAGTATAATTATCAATATTCATTCACAATTAATGTTTTTACAATTATTGACCCTGATTATTCTATAATAAGGAAGCAGAAAAGGAAAACTATCGTACGTTCACTAGTGTACTGTAGATTGCATGGTTTCCATGGTAACTTTCTTTCCTCGTACTCTTAAAAACAATCGATATTTATGTATGAACTATGGCAATATAGCAGTGTGATATTCATTTAACATTTAACGAGTAGGTATGTTAAAAATTTACAATATTGTAATCTTATAATATATATTTAATTAAAACTACAATAATAAAAAACTTTAAATAAATTATATCCAAGAAAAATTTATTCATAACTCTAATATATATAAATATGATACACATATTAGCTTATTTAATTGTCTGTGCAAAATGTATATTATAATATTATAATACAATTTGATTGAGGGAAGATATATTTTTTTTCTTAGAAAGAAGATCCCAATGTCGAATTTATTTATTCTCCTAAAGACTGCGATTTCGGCTGCAAAAATATAATATATTACAATATAGCGTTATTAAAACATTTTTTTTATTGATACGTGACTTTTATTCTTACCAGTATATATATATGACTTGGTAATGAACGTTCAATCATCTCTGATAGTCGTCCTTTACCCAACTTGTGTTCCTCATCTGTAAATTATACTTGTGTATCAAATAAATGCAAATATAAAATCTGTAAATTATTCTATATAGGAGATATTATTACCTGCAGGTACAGTTAGCGATAATGTTGGAAGAGCAACAAAACCGGCGACCAGCGGGCGTAAAACCCAATCAACCCTTCGGACATTTCTAGGTAGTATGTAAATATCAATCTGAAAAAAAAATGCTCAATAAGGTCATTGCGTAACACCATGTGTAATACAAGCGTGCATCACATACTTGTTTTTGTCCAGCAAACATGAAGGCATCACTGCCTTCCATAGCTAAGCGCAAAGTGACGAGGTAATCAGAGTGGTTTTTTATAAAATACGATATACAGAATGGCGTTCGCACCCATCCGTGGGCTGGCATTTTGGCTTCCAATCCGATCACCGCATCTTCGACCCATAAAGGAGCTAGAGTTACGCTACTACTAGTTTCCAATGCGGTTTCGTCATTTGCTCTATAAAAATAACGGAGATTACAGACTGTATTATAAATCTTAACTTAAAGTTACTTTTACCTTTTCCACTTGATAGTATATACTCCAATACTAATTGGTTGCTCGCCACCTATTTTTGGGATCAAGCAATAGGCGTCAGTCCCTGTTTCACCATCACAGAGTTTAACACCCGCCAAAATGGACTCCTGGTTGTCAAGAGTGTCCTCTCTTTGAATGGAATCTGCCTAATTACAAATTTGAATTTATCACAACGTTCTAATTTCCCAAACACAAACTTATAAAATGATTGAATTATATACATGTATTCTATGGAGACTTACCAATTCTACAGATGTACTTAGAATGTTTATAGGCCATGGGGAAACACATGTAATGTGAGGCATAATGATAAAAGATTCGTTAACAAAACCTTTTGTCAGTGGTTCGAACAGTGTGGTGTAAAACTGTGTTGCAACCTCGAATGGTTTCTTAACCATCAACGAATATGTTAATTCTTTACTTCCCCTAATTTGCTCGGGTCTAGTATAGTCGGCCTGTTACATAATCATGGTAAATGATAATACGTGTTATAATGAGTTGATATATTAATTTTTGGAGATAATTATTTATAAGTACCTTTATTATAATATTTCTATCGCCTACTTTATGTGCTCTAATATGCACAATATGTTTGGCTGAGGCACCTCCTACCATATCACCAACAAGAATAGATACTTTTGACTCTTTACTAAGCATATTAATGCTTAATTCAGCTGAAATATATTGTAAAGTAGCTTAGTTGATAGAAAAAGAGAATAGTATTACAAGATTGGATAGAAAAAAATTATTTCCAAAAAAATAAAATACTATGAAAGCGTGAAAACATACTTGATTGCTCATTGCTACCATCTGATACAAGTATTACATATAAACAGATTGCATTAACATTCTCATTAGCTGACAAGGATATCGTGATAGGTAGCCACTCGCCTAAAAGCGCAGGATTATTGGATTTTGCGTCTAAACTTAAACTTGATTCTTCCTGTTTGATCTCCGTGTGAATTAACGATCTTATTGCCTCAAACTCGCCTCCACTGATGGAAATAAAAATTATATTAGTTCTTCTCAAATGACTTGGATACCAAGAATGGACATTAAGCTTCTATAAACATACCGAAGTTGTTGTATCTCAGGATACAAACGATCCAACAAATTCGTTTCTCTACCCATAGCTGAGAATCTCAATATGATACAACAATGCGCGCTATCACCCATTTGTAAGGAAACTGTGCTAATACGAATTTCTACGCCATCATTTTGATGAGGCGCTTTAAAGTTGAAGTAGAACTTTTTCGTTTCCTTTGCTTGAAAAATAAGATCTGATTGTTGAGCCTCACCAATTGGAATGTCAGCATTGTAACCTGGTCCACTGACTGTTATTGACGCATTAGAAAATTCAATGATACCACAGTAAGAATTCCTGCAGTTAAAGATAAAATTACTTCCAGTAATTTTTAAAGCTATATTTCTACGTATTAAGACATATTTAAATACCTTACGACAACTTCTACTGTTATCATTGTATTCACTGCATACGTTTGTTGCAAGAACCTTGCTTTAAGATCAACAAATGATGTCATGTTATTGTCATCGATTGTAAAAATATTTGGCTCCGAACGATTTAGTTCCAGCATCCATTTCTCCATGGCAACATGCTTAATATCGTCTGGCAGATCTGGCTCTGGATTCGGTGGTTTCTTCTGTTACCAAACGTTAAGTCATTTTTTTGTTAATTTTTATACCAAATAAAGTAAACTCTCATTTACTTATACAATGATTATTACATAGCCGGTAGCGAAACATAAATGCTTCATCGAACTGACCTGTAGTATATTCATGATATTGTTATAAATAACAGCTTGTCGTTCCACTGAGAATGTAGTTGAAGGTCCTAAAGCTTCAAAGGCCAGAGTAAGATAGTCTTGAATACTGGTCGACAAATACGCGGCTCGCAACGCATTCTTTAAGATATCTGTGAGTAAGACCGGCCATCGTTCTCCATGATATTCCCACAACATGTGCATCAATAATCTGATCAATCAAATTTTACGATTTCTATATTAACGCACGAAGATAGTCTAAAGGAAATAACGAAAGAATCGATAACTTTGCCGCTAAATGCCGACAAAGTTTTATTTGCTAAAGGTTCTCATTATAAGTACAGAGAAAAGATTCAATTAACTTACGTAAGAACTTTGCCATAATCCCGAGCATTGAAGTATTCTTCTGCCATTTGCACGACTGTAAAAAAAAAAAGAAAAGAAAATGTACGTATTTTATGAGTAATATTACAAGTAATTTTTATCTCTAAATTTTCAAAGACATATTGTACCTAATAATCGCCGCATTCTTGGACAACGGTACACTTTGAATTGCGATATCGCATTTCCTAGTAAACCGATAATTATTATCTGAAAAGGAATGCAAATGTTTTACAACGATTCATTTATCACACGTTACTTAAAAGCACAGGTATATAAATAATTATCTTACAGAATGATTAACTGCAGTCTTCTCCCTGTATTGTAAAGCTTGTATGCCGATGGCCTCTCTAGCAGTGTCTGCCGGTTCTGCACTTAATTTCCCAGGTCGCCATGGCCGTTGTCCATAAAATTCAAGTTTCTCTTCACCTAGTAATGGATCTGGATCTGGATAGCTATTTATATGCTAAAATAGTATTGAAACTTAAGTAATATACAGAATAACAGAAAGCATAATGTATTTGTTGGAAGAAAGAAAAAAAAAGTACCTGACAGAGTTCTTTACACGCAGATTGTCGTAAACTTGCGTGACTGGCAGCTAATTGGAAATAATATCCCGGATGTTGCGTTTGAACAGCAGGTAATCCTTGACGAATAGCCTCATCAAATAATTCTGCAAATGTAGAGAACTGGCTACTCATCCAAGCATGATGTTCAAACATGAGTTCCTTTGGACCAGTTTTTAGTTTAAATCTAACAATAAACAGTCATTATTGTTAAGAATAAAAATTTTTATAAATTATTGCAATATAAATATTAATACCTTTCTGTGTGAAGTCTAAACTGAGAAATAGCATCTTTTGGAAGATTTAAACTAAACATTATTCTGCATAACTTATAATTTATAAAGCCAGCAATAGTTTTTATTTCTACTGCGTTCGCATCTGTCATTCTTGTTTCTAGAAGATTGTGGTAAGCTTGCATATAATGCCTGCAAAACATTTATATGTACATATATGCATATATATATATATTGCGATACACGGTTGTTCATATTTTTAATTTTACTTTTGAGCAAGATGCAGTTCTTGCTTGAGTTCGTTCAAGAATGCCATTTTAAACTGATGACGAACGAATAAGTACTGATGAACATTTTTAGTGAGTTGATCGCGATGAGTTTTGACATTCCGATATTCGTGATGATAAAAGTTTTGCGCCAAATCGTAGAACGCTGTCTCTAATCTGTAATAAACAAGATTTGTTATTTCCTTCAAATATAGAGAAATGAAAAATAATCAAATTAAATACCTAGATATATATCCCAATAAGTGATCAGCATGTGGCAGAATATATAAAAGCTTTGCTGTTAAATCGCAAGCTCCACACAGCGCTGTTGCACGCTCAGTTGCGACTACGTCCTCGGCACCGGGAAGCGGTTGAACGGCATGTTGTATCAATACTACGGCTATTTTCGTACTTCTCCCATCAAGGGCAGCTCTAAAAAAACATCATATTGCTCGGTCTAACGCATCAACAATATGATAAATTACACCCTAAACAGATTATAAAATGTTACCTTAAAGATTGGACTCTAGAAGCACATTCCATCTTTTTCTCGTTCCATAGAGGATCATTCCAATCTAAATCGTAGAACACAACAACTACAGAAGGAATGTCATTGAGATACTTGTTCATCCAGTTCCGTTTTAAAATTCCTTTGGGTATGTACCATTCGTACGAGCTACGCTGAAATGTATAAAGATAATAACATAGCAATATCAGATAAATAATATCGATTGAGTACTTTCTTCACACGTGTGTCCCAGCAGGCATTATATACTGTCAAACGTACCTTTGGTTTGACAGTAGGAAATTCGTGCGCTAAACTGAGCAGCTTGAACTGAACGGCTGCGCAATCTGGTCTACGATTATTGCTGAATGCATCCCAGATAGAGCGATGTACTGGACTTGCAATGTCTAATCCAGTCAAACCTATCAGAGCTAAAGGCTTAGCTATCAATTCTGCCGGCAACTCAAACATCATGAGGCCTTTACTAGAAGAATAAATAACAATTAAATATGTGATAACTCTCACACAAGTTTTCAAGCGTATTATATGTTTAGAAATTTCTCCTCTCTCAGCTCTTTAATATTATTTGTATACTAGTCTTTTAATATTGTTTCTTATACAAATAATACCTGAATCTGCTTACGAACGAGCTGCATGGAATAACACGTTATTAATATGCAGATTATTTTGCGATTAGATCAGATTAGACACCGTAATTAATTGAATATATGTATGTCATTTTGCACTTTGACAGTTCAGATTTAGGGTTATGAGTTGTCATCAGCAAAAAGGTGCACGTTAGGTTAGAATTCGTGTGCGGAAAGTGCGACGCGTAGTCGCAGTCAGTGGAACTTTAGTTGCACTACGTTGTACTTTCCGCACTTATAAGATAAAATAATAGATGCATAATTAGAAAAGAAAAGAAAAGAAAAAGAGAATAGATGAAAAGAAAAAAAATTCAGCTAAAAGAAGGAAATATATTGTCCACGTTGTCTTATCGAGATATGGAAAGAAAATGAGCTAGTCGATATCAATATTTGAATTTAAATTAATCTAATTCGAATTATCGATATATATATTCTAATTGTATATTATACAATACATATACATTGATAAATATAAATAAAAATAGAATTATAATATTAAGATTAATCATTTGAGACATTATTAAATCAGAGCCATTAACCACACGTAGAGTTCCATTATAAATGCATCGAAAATGTATAGAAAAAAGATGAGGAAAAGCGAAAAGCACGCAGGCACAAAGAAAATAATTATCAAATGCGATCCAATATGCAAAGGGAGAAAGGATCGCGACTATCGAATTTTAAAATTAATTACCTCAATCTAATTAATCCAAATTAGCGGTATATATTATATATATAATAATACAGAAATTGATATACACACATTGGTATAATACAGAATTATATAATACTTGAAACGATTAAACGATTTTGTACATTAATTCAAAGCCTGCATTATAATTGTACACAGCTAGAGTTCCATTACGGACGCGTCAGAAATTTACAACGGTATAACAAATACAAATACAATATGATACATAGAACAAATATAAACCGATTGTCTTTTATCCTCTAATGCGCAAACGTATAATTATGCGACGACACGGTGTTCTAACATAAAGGAGGTAGCCTCTGACGGCTGTGCGTCTTCCTCCAATTTTGTTTCTTTAGTCGGCGATTCGGGGGAATTCAATTTGGTATGTTCCGGTGTCAGTCGAACAGTAGTGCCGTGCCGGCTATAGTCCTCGATCTCGCCTATCGGCTGATCAACGTCCTGCCCCGTATTTTCATTACATTTTCCCTGTTTACAGAAATTAATCAAATTGTACCCTCATTAATTGCGAATATTCTCTGCAGTTGTATAGAATTTTCAAATTAGTAGAATTGTCACAGTCGATTGAAGGCGATTATACACGAGCTTACTTGTAGAATTCGCAGCAACTCCCTTCGAAATTCCGTACTGCAGACAAGATATATAAGAATATAAATGGCATAATTGCTGAGCTCGACGATCGCCGAATAAACTCGAAACGTTTGGTAATCGAGGTCCAACGGGCGACGATCGGTATACAGTATCGGGGTGAGACTTGGCGGGATTGCCGTTACGAAAAAGCATAGAATCATCGTTGTCGTCAATATCGCCAAGTGTTGCTCCTCTCTGCAAAGAGTGATTTTTGTAAGCACACTGGCCGGTGAGACCCAGAAATATATAATATTAAATTTCTTGCTTTAAAGAAACTAAAAATAAAATCAATTTTTTTATTAGATATTATTATACATACTTGTATCCTCGATTGCGAGACAATAACGACGTATCGGGCGCGTTGTTGGTCCGAAATTTGTCTGTAACGGTGTGGAATTGTCGGCTTTGCACATTCAGCTGTAGAAATCTCTTAATGACCAGACTATTCAGTACGATAAATATGATCGACGGGCAAATTCGCACTATGATCTCCATTATCCAAATATACGCTCTCCACATCGTACTTTGCGTAACGAACATGTTTTCGCGTAATGTAAAAGAACCGCCGGATCCATCTTGCTCCGCATAAACGATTCTCATAACCGACAGCGGACCACTAATCTATAAACAGAATAAAATGTGTATCTAACAATGCGTTGTATTAATTATTACATATGCTTATTGCATCCGCTCGTTATTAATCGCCCATGTAAAACGAGCCAATTCGCCAACGGCTTTTTAGAAGAAAAAATTGTTTTAAAAGAGCGTTCGATATGCAAATTTTTTTTACATAAGAGAACCTAAATAGTTCAATGAAAGATAAGAGTGTCATTTTACGAAAAACAGCTTACCATAAAACCGGCAATGAAAGAAGACAGTACGAAAGAATTGACGTTCTTGCGCACGTTTCCGGTGCGAATGCGCGACGGGAAGAATACAAAAATGTATCGATCCACAATTAAGCAGACCATGATGAAAACACTGGCGGCCGAGAAGGCGTTCAGAACAACGAGTTCAACGTGAGCATGGTAGAAAGCTGATGGGTAATTGTTGCTCATGCCGTAGCTCAATCTCAGCGCTGAAACATGTATATCTATAGTTACATAAATATAATCGTGTCGTAACACCTTATTCATATGATTACTATTG
Source organism: Temnothorax longispinosus (assembly GCF_030848805.1). Classification (NCBI taxonomy): domain Eukaryota; kingdom Metazoa; phylum Arthropoda; class Insecta; order Hymenoptera; family Formicidae; genus Temnothorax; species Temnothorax longispinosus. Next base: position 13,189,104 of record NC_092360.1, on the reverse strand, counting down.
AGCACTGAGAAAAAAGACTGCTATTGTGCAAACGAATGTAAGTTATAATCGACCAAGAATTACACACGCTGATACAAACTGTGTCAATACAGAATTAATTGTAATCGAATACAATTGTCGCACGAGTGACAGTATTAATTGACGAATGAGTCAAGTGTTGTCGCGTTCTGAATTAGATCAATTCAATTCATTAGTTTGGACGTGGACGCAACAGTCGGTTTCTTTTTTTTTCCAATCAAGCAGTGTTTTCTTCCGCAGTGCACGCTGTCGGGATCGAATTGGTACAGACTGATTGTTATCCAAGACAGGATGACGCCGATGTGCGCCAGCGCGAGTCCGTTGAGGTACAAGTACGCGATACCGCGAAACATTGGGCCGGACAGGACGACAAGGATCGCCGCATTGCCGAAAACGCCGACGGCCAATATGATCGGGACTACGACGCCGTAAGCGGTCCATATCAAGGACGATGCCTGGCTCCGAGTAATGTCGTCAACGTCGTCAACGTCGATAGGCGCGCGCCCGACAGTAAAGTTGTCATCCTCGCAGCACAACTGAGTACTGCAAAAAGCATCTTCATCGGGCATCTCGCCATGTGTCATAGAAAAGAAGTAACAAATATTATTGCCGACAAAGATAAAAGTATGTGATTGTTAAAATTGGTTATTGTTTCGTAATAAACGGTTTGTGCCGCTCAATTAACTCCAACTAACATTTGTTAAAATATATAATTAGGAGTAAAGTAGGAACAAAAGACGACGTGTTTGCTAGTGAAGGATTTACTATGGAACTGCGATATACGAACCCGTCGATCACTCCTGTCAGCATTGTACGTTCCGTTGATTGTCAATTATACGAATTTATATTTATAAAATCGTCGTGTTAGAGAACTTGTACTGTCGACAAAGTGATCTAAAAGCTATTTACTGTTTGACGTTTCGCGTCTCTCTCACACGCACATCTCGCCGTTCGTTTCTCCTCTTCTCGCTCTTAGCCAGCTGCAAATCTACTTTCAATAAAGACATGATAGACTCTAACAGGTTTACCTGTGGCATATCCACCTCATGGGTCTTGCTCCGGAAAAATATATACTGCGCAAGCCCCGGGAAGGTATAACGTCAAGGCATATAGGGGTTTATTTAAACACGAGTGATAGAATGATAGACTTAAACCCTTTATTAAGGTCAAACTGCTTGAACAAACAACAGGGGTCTATTATTAATTGTTGTTTACGGACAAATACTTCACCGTGGAGATAATACAGATTATGCAATAAAGAAAGATTCAAATGTGCAGTTAATCAGGGTTATCATATTGTATTACAAAATGTGCGATCAATTTAACGCTTCCTTTGTTTAAAAAGCTATCATCACCTTTCGGTCATTTCCATTATTATGGCTCGTCTACAATAGCCGCAACAGTATGCATGTAAGACGTAAGCAGTAAGCTGTTGACTAATGGGATTTTTACAATTCAAGAATAATCGATTGTGATTGGTCAATAGTTTACTGCTCACGTCTTACTGCATACTTTTACGGCTATTGTAGACGAGCCATTTCTTGTTTATTTATTAGAGAATATTGTGAATTTACAGCTATCCTGATTATCGCACTTGATAACGACGCCATAAATATATGTTCAAGTGATTCGTGGAAATTATGAAATAAAGGGAAAAGAGAAATATCGAGTTTTTTAGCGTTTTCTGCCTTTCGAAAAGCAATGTTGCACTAAAATTTTGGTATTGTTTCCGGCGGTTTTGTGACAGCGCGATTAGATATGGTAACGCAAAGAGAATAATACATTCATCAAGCTAAACGAGAATCAGATTCGTATTTGCAAAACAATATGAAAAGATCGTGGGCTAATAAACGAGCGGACAATAATAAGTCGTTTATTTCCGCGGAAAATATGACATACGTGTAATCTCTAAGACGGATTGTCTTCCGGCACTCGGCATACGTTCCAAGAAAAGAGATAAAGAAGAGATATGTATATACTCTCTATTGTTTAACGATTAGTTAAAAAAATTGTAAATTTTAAAAATGACAGGACTAATCCGAAAAATCAAGTCCTTTCTCTCGAAAAGTCCTCGTTGAACAATACAGAAGATCGTCAGAAACTCCGACGGAAGCGATGATATCAACGGCAAGCAGCGAGATAACGGTGAATGAACGATGGGGTCTCGATATGGAGATTAATAATCGCGGTGTCAAATTATCGGAATCGAGGTCGAAAGGCGCCACCGAGCCGAGCAAACACCCCATATCCGTGAGACGCGATCGATGGATAGTCGCCAACGCCGAAGGAGGATATCCCCACGACCACGACGTCGCTGATTCCTTCGAGCGGAAAACATTGTCAGAGACATTTCTCTCGCCCGATCGCGTTTCCGCTCGGTCGATCGATAAAGACCCACCGACGACGGCAGGCGAGTCTGAGGCGCCTCGGCATGATAAGGAGCTCGTCGTTTTCGCGAGGAAAAGAAACGGACTCGCAATTCGCAATTCATTCACGATGTGAAATGAATGAGCCGCAAATTCTTGCGCGAGGAAGACCTCTTCGCAGGCCTTCTCGAACGTCGACACACGGAGCGAGTGCACAGAAAAAAAAGAAATGTCAAATCAACATTTATATACATTCGTATATACGCAACAATCTATAATCTTCTTATAAGAATTTCAACTCTTCGTTTCAACTTTGTTTTCTTGGCTGAACTATATAAATGACTTCATTCAAGCAAGTTTTCTTCGTTTAACGCAATATATATGTTATTTCAAGATTATAGATTCTTAGCGTATATACGAGTATATACATGGTATATGGTAAGTCTTCTTTCAACATTTCTTTTTTTTTCTGTGTATAGTGGATAAAAATGTCGAGGAAGCAGCTTACAAAGACGATGCTGTGTGAGAAGAAGATACAAAGTTGTTGTTATGTAGGATGATCGATTTGCGATCAAAGGAGAGGAGATGAAGGAAGCCGAAGATAGAAAAAGGGCGACAGTAAAGGATACGTCAAAGCGACTACGCGCGACTGTTCCGACGCAATAAGAATTCTGACTTCCGTCAAAATTTTAACTCGCGAGGTTTTCTTAGCTGATCGCGAGGAAGAGCACAATTCGAGTAACAGCGGACTCAAAAATCTCGATTCGCGACAGGCTGTTTCTAACGCTTCTACAAAGCGAAGAAAGACCTCCTTATATATAATATAATGAATAATATGTAACAATGTAACGAAATATGAAAGGATAAATTTGATGGCGTACCGCTACGTCTTTAAAGCTCCTCCGGCTTTCTTGGCCAGAAACAAAAATATCTAAAAAAATTTCAACAAGTGCATTGAATTTTAAAATGTTCGATATCATAAGCTATTGCGACTAACAACAACAATTTATATATTACATATATGCACACTCGATACCGAATTCGCGTAATTTAATTCTGTCGAGTCAAGATTTGTCAGCTGAACGAATCAATTGTCATTTAAAAGGTCCGTTTTATCATTGTCTCAATTGTATCAACTACCGCCACTTAAGAATTATCGAATTATCTTATTTTTCGATGTTTTAACTATTCGATTTGTCAATCTCACGTTTCCTGAACTGGTTTGCGATATCGTTTCTCTTTATGGATTAGGTTCAACTTTCATTTCTAGTTCAATCATTTTGCAAACTGCGAATGTTAGCAAAATTTTACTAGTATTTTTTCGTGAAAATTATACTACCTTTGTGGGTGTGTGTGTGTATTTTGCTGAAGATAGCTCAAAGTAAAACCAAAACGTATGTACATTTTCTAATTTTGTACTGAATCGTTAATTACAAAATTAATCTCTCTCGTTCGACTCTCAATAAAGCTCATTTTTTCCTTTAGTTTTGTTTACTTATTTTTTTTTTACTAGCTTACGATACTTTCAATATCGAAAAATCTTTAGTTAATTATCAATTTTTGTACATATTGATAAATATTACATTTCTCATATCGCTAATTATCTTATATCCATATTTCTGTGGAGAAAATTAAAAAAATTGATTCAACCGGAAGCAATTTCTGCTAATGTCATGAAATTTTCGACATCTTAAAGTGGATTGGATATATATATTAATTACACAAGAGATTAATTCAGAAAAGTCATTTGACATGAATGCAGATAACTAACATTGTTAAAACGATATTAGAGATTGCTAATACAAATTATTATAAATTCATTTTTGTGCAAGTTGTACTCGGAAGTGTTTCAATATCGAATTGCCAATCTGTAACCAATCAACCCGAAATAAAACGCAAACTACTGTGCATCCTTCCGAGTCACTGAGTTTATTCGCAAGCACGGCAAACGAAACAGGCATGTGGACAATGAATGCGATAGGGTCAACCTCGCCAGCGCGTTTTGGGAAGAAAAAAACGAAAAAAAATAGTAACTGCGATTAAATCTAACAAATTTGATAAGTTAAAATTATAAACAAAAATCGTACAATATAATAAAAAAATATATAAATATGCACAATATCGCACAATAATATTCTAAATATAAAGTAATTAAAAATTAATATAAAATAAATATTATCTTTACTTTCTCTCTGTGTTCTCGTATATTATATATATATTTATTTTAATTATCTATATATTTCAAACACGTTATATTTTAAATTGTATTTTAAATATAATTTGAAAAATATCTGAATCTCGATCGCAGCACATAAAATGTTATCTTTTGAGAATTTTTTTCCGTCTAACAGGAAACTTGTGACAAGACCTTTTCAAGCCTTTTTAATTATTGATTGTCAAGTCCGCTGCACACGATCAGACTTTTAGTTGGAGCATTTCCCACAGAGGCGCCACGATCCACTTCCGAATGCACTTGTAACATTTCCAAAAGGGATTGGTTAGATGGCGTTGAAGAAAAAAAACAAAGGGAATGGTGCATGCTGCATCTTTTCGCATTTATATTTTTAAAATGACAAGATATCTGTACGTTCTTCTGTATTATCTGAACGAGAAATGATTGTCGATAATCCGTAAGTTGCCACTTAATAAATTCGAGCTCTGCGCGCGTAGACTTCTGTATAATATAATTAATTTAATTGAATGATCAGACCAATTATAATTTCTTACACGTTGCAGAAAAAAATGTACTGCCTTTTAATAGCTGCTGTGTTTTCAAATTATAGAACGAGACAATAAATTAAAGACATTATTTCTTGATATAATCAACTCGTGTGTGAAGATGGTGTTTTTATAAATAAAAAATATTAAACATGGAAAAATTTTCTATTGCAGGTTTGGGAACTCAGGGGAGAAAACTTGCACGGAATATTATGCGGAAATTTGGCTGACAAAATGTGCTGCTACCTGCTCGAACACCACTTATTCCGCCTTTATTTTCAAAGATGTCGACGCGCCGTGTCAAAAGTTAAACTGGGATACGTGCTCTTTTGCTTCGGCATGATAGCGCTCCTAGAATTTTTCGGAGCGTTTGTGCACATATTTGAGATCACGTACGACGAAAACTTCGTATATCCGTACGAAGGCAACGTACACGAGTTCGTGAGTGCTCTGCGACGCAATGAGAAGCCCGAGGTTGAGCCGATAAACGAGTACAGATATGCTTTCATCCTGAAGCAGCCACAAAAGTGTAAAGAAGATGCGGACGACACGCTTCGTCTTGTATACATAGTCAAGTCTGCTATAGAGAATTTCGATAGAAGGACCGCCATACGTAATTCATGGGGAATTGAAAAGAGATTCTTCGATGTGCCAGCGAGGACTATTTTTGTAGTGGGTACTCATCCGGAGGACGAGGAAGTGGAGGCCAAACTAAAACTAGAGGCAGGTATCTACAAGGATATCGTACAGGCAGACTTCGTAGACTCGTATTACAATAATACTATAAAAACAATGATGAGTTTCAAGTGGTTAGTCAAGTATTGTACCAATTCAAAGTTCTACATGTTTGTCGATGACGATATGTACGTATCGGTAAAGAATGTAGTGACGTTTGTTAGAAACCCGGCTAACTATCCATTTCACTTAATGGAATCTAGGAAGGTGTACAGCGCACACAAAAGAGAAATCAAACGGTCGGATTTAATCGATTATAATGACGTTAATTTTAATAATAAAAATGCGACGTATGACCCAACAATCAAAATGTCTTTTACGCAAAGTTTTGCCATTCACGAATCTACAAATAACGATAGTCAGAAAAATGTGTATGGGAAACAAGATAGACAGATTAATGGAAGCCGTAAGATAGAAAAGGAACGATTGCTCAGGCTAAATGCAACTACGTTGAATAGAGTAAAACGACAGTTTTTCGATTTGGAGCTGCCAGACGACATTAGACTGTTCGCTGGATTCGTATTTATGCGATCTGCGCCACATCGGCATAAGTTCTCTAAATGGTACGTCACGTTGAAAGAATATCCGTATCACTTGTGGCCGCCATACGTCACAGCCGGTGCATATATCCTGTCTAAGGAAGCCCTTTTGGACTTGTACTACACAAGTTTCTATACTAAGCACTTCAGATTCGACGACATCTTTTTAGGTTTAGTAGCTAAGAAAGCTGATATAGTACCGTTTCATTGCGAAGAGTTTCATTTTTATAAGAAAGCTTACACAAAATATAGTTACAAGTATGTCATAACATCTCATGGATACGAAGATCCAAACGAACTCTTACAGATATGGAACGAGCAGAAAGCTCTCGGAAACGCTTAAATCTATAAAATAATGCAAAAAATTCGTAATATATATTATCACATGGATTTAGATATGGAGTTAAGAGGAAAATAAAGTGTCGCGATAGCATATCTTGACAAGAATATCTTAAAGAAGTTAAAATCCAATTGATATACACATGTATGTGTGTGTGTGTACATACGTGTGAAGGAAGATAAAATATGGCAATTGTAAAATAATAATTATATGAAAACGTTCGGATTTTATTGTAAAAAATATTCTGTAACTTTTCTAGAATAGATTTTATCCCGTATCAGTCTTTATATACATAATACCCTTTAATAAAAAGTTAAATTGTTAGTATTATACATATTATTCACGCATCGCATTTAAGTAAAACAATACTGTTAATACTTATAATTATTTCGTGATAAATTATATACCGAATATGTATTCGTTCGAGTTTATAAATAGAATTATCGTTCGGTTATAAATTTTATTTAATCAGTAATCACACATATAGACTGATTAATGTTATTTCTATAAAATAGTCAAATAACATAATTAACATAAATATGCGTTTGTATCGTTTGTATAGTTCAAAAATTTTGTAGAGGCTATAAAAAAACTCGTATGTTCTAAAAGTCTATATTTACAATTTTGTACTTGTTAATTAATAAACTATATCTCTGTGATAATGCATCCATTGATAAATTTAATAAATACATTTTCTGGATATCTGGCCCCTCATAAATTTTTTATCGAATTCTAATTTTACATCTTATTATCGATACTGTTCGGCTTTAACTAAAGTTTGATCCAGGCTGACAGCTTCTTTTTTGATCATATTAAGCAATAATTGGGAACTCTCTAGAATCTACAATAAGACAAATATAACTTGAGAGATGCACGATACCGGTAAGATTACCATATCCGTTAAAAATACAACATTTACCTTCACATATGCTGTCTCGGTATCGGCAATTGTTCTATCATATTCGTTTCTGACCGTGATTCTTTTTGCCAAACTGTCGTTCAACTGTGTAAGCTTACACGACATCTTTTCGATTTCACGTTGCAAGTTGTTCTTCTCTTCTTCCTGGGACTCTATCTGAGCTTGAAGTTCCGATCGCCTCAGCTTCATCTCTTCTAAACCTAGGAGAATAAGTTTCTTTTTCAGTATAAACGATCATAGTAATCACGTTCCTAAAGATATCGCGTCACGATATGGTGGTATAAAGTGTTTAGAGATCTGATATTTGAGTGACAAATTCTTGTTTGGCAATTATGGTGTCTTTAACGCCACGGGGTTATGTAGCACAAGCGTATTGTGTACTTGTATTTTGTTTCAAATCTCCAAAATCAGACTAATAAAAAAAACTCAAACTAATCTCTCCGTTGTGTCATACCATTCCGCTTATCTTCCTTGTAAACTTATGAAGTGACAAATAATTTTTAGGTTAAACGGGACTTACATTTGACGAGCTCCTGATTATACGTTTGCAGAGCAGCTCCGTGTTGTGACATCGTGAACCCTCCATTCACGGAAAACTTCATATAAAACGTGTGTATCTAAACGCGGACGATGACGTCAGGGCTGTCAAAAGAGAAAGAAAGGTCAATGTTTACAAAGCGTTATCGGAACCGCGCGATTTCCCGCGAGCGCGGAGCGACGCCTCGCACATGCGTCACATGTCACATGCACATGCATGTCGGGCGCCATCATAGAGAAGGACGAAAAGATTTTTCTTTTTTTTTCGCGGTACGATCGTTACGATCTATATGCATAAAAATTCAGAGAAAATAGAAAATTAAAATCAAGAGATTCTTATACACATCTAAATGTAAAAATCTTTAAATATTTTTAATAGACGTATATTATAAGTAGAATTTGACTTTTTAAATTATACTTGAAAATAAATTCAAATAATGCAGAAGCATATAAATTTAAATGTAAAAACCGTAGTAATTAAATGTGTGGTAAAATGTAAATTATTTTCTATACTACGAGTGTAGAAAGTAATGTGCAATTATTTCTACTTTGATCTAACTCACTATATAAAAGGCTGTATTATTACACTTATACGGGTTGTGGGTACCTAGCCGACAGAAATGATTAAATTTGATTATTTTCCATTTTTCTAATTACAAGTGTACACATTTCAGGATCTGCGTAATGCAATCTGACGACAGAGCAACCGAGCAGAATCTGTTGTTTCCATTATTTGAAATATAGGAGACTAAATACGATTAACGCGAAAATCGATATATATTTGCCTTAACAGAAAATTCACGAGATAACACCAACTCACTTTGCAGATTCTTGATCCCCGAGATCGGGGCTTAACTGGACTGCTTTCAAAACCAGTTTTCTTTTTCTGGGCCGAATCCTGAATCTATATTGCATAACCGCGTACGATCGTAAAACTACTTTCGGTGTCTAAGGTAGCACAGTTGTTCTTGTATCAGTTTTATTATCTTGATTCGAGGATCATCACATTTTAGGCAGGTTTATCCTTATTCTTCATGAAACACGAAGAAGCAAAAAGTTGATTGAGCGTTAACATATGTGACGCGCAAACTGCACGAAAATTAATTATCAATAGTTAGAATTGTACTCTGTTTTAGACGTAAATACGTATTCACGCAAAAAGTGCAACTCGATAAGAAAGTTATGCTTCCCCAATATAACAAGACATATCATTTAAATAAATAGAATGCACCTGACATGGAACATCCGTATATAATAATATTATACATAAGGAATGTTCCCATGATCTTATACTTTTGCGATATCCTCCGAAACATTTTCACGTGTGCTGTTATAGAGTCCTGCGGGATTCATTTTTATTTCTCGAACTCTAAAAGATATCGTTCTGTATTGCCATTTGCATTCTACATATTTTGCGTTCAGACAATTTCTGGAACAAGATCGTAGGTCGTATACCTATAAAGCTCAGATAGATCTCCCTTCGCGAGACGAGCGACCTGATTTCGCGTTCGTTTAATAACTTTAATCCGCGCCGAGGAAAAGGAGGAAGAGGAGGGACGCGCCGCGCCGCGCCGGATGGAAGCGCGATCGCGGGCGGCGAGGACTAGTTAGCACGCACACCTGAACTCGCCTTTTAAAGGCGTCAGACGAGAGTGCGTGGTGGAAAAGCACACGCCGTGATAAACACACCTTTCGCTCGCGGTCGCGGGTCGCGGGACGGCCGCCGACCATTCCAGCGACTTCGGCCGCGAGACGGACGAGAGAGCAGCGGGGCTCGATCGCGCCGTGCCGCTCCGGAGTCCGGGGCCGTCGATCGCGTCTCGAGCTCGAGCTCTCACGAGTTTCGCGGATCCGCGCGAACGCCGTCGCCGTCGGAATCGTCGCGGAGTCGCGAGTGCTCTTCGGGCGAGTGCAGGACGACCAGGGACGACCGATCTCAAGGAGGAAAAGAAGGAAAGAAAGAGAAAGAGAGAGAGAGAGAGCGAGAGTGAGAGAGGAAGAGAGAAACACGGGATGGACCAAAGGAGGCGGCGAATATTCGCGTGAGCGATCGATATGTCGCGACGATCCAGGCACGCCACGTTCGGCCAGCGCGTCACCACGAGGAGAGGAATCGTTCGCGGATAAGGATCGGCACACGCGAGGGACCGTAATCCCTCCCGAGCAAGGTACGCCAGCCCGCGACTGGTCCCCGATTCTCTCGAGGGTCCCCAGCATTTCTGGGTCCTTCGAGCGGCCCTCTCCCGAGCGATCTCGATCCCGATCCATGAAAAGAGATCCGCACGCGCCGACCGATGCGAGCGCGTGTGCGTCTCTCGCGACGCGCTCTCGGTCTCGGTCCCGTGTGTGTACGCTTCGCTTGAACATCTCCTCATTGACCGTTTTCTCTCTTTCTCTCTCTCTCTCTCTCTCTCTCTCTCTCGCTCGCTCGCCCGCTCTTTTTTCTTTGTTTTTCGGGGATTTATATCGTGGGAGGACGGTGCGTGCTGCATCGGATCTGCGGTGCCTGCGCGCGTCGCAGTCCGCTGCTTTCGTCTCCTGCGTGCACGGGTCCGTTTAAAAATCGCGACTAACGCGAGAAAAACGTGATGCGGGAGTTTAATAACCGGTTGGCTGACGAGAGTGAACGTATTTTAGACGACGACGGGCATTAATTAATCGTCGATACCGTTGGTCACACATTTATTTTGTAGAAAGTAAATTAATTCGAGCGGAGCTGTTGGCGAATTCTCAGGTCGATCGTTTGAGATAAATTCTCGTGAAATTAGAGAGAAAAAAGAGATCAAGTTTTATATATATATATATTTTTTATTAATTTCAGCTTTGAGCTTATGTATCGCCAAGAAATGGAGTTGGTTTACAATTTTCTCTAACTCACTCGCACCATCCACATTCCATATTTTATTTCGTCTTACTGCGACAACACTTTTCTAACACAAAAAGGGAGATCGAGTTATTTAAGATTAGTTTAGTTTAATTCCGGAGAAATGATAATTTCTCGTGATCGATCTTAATTAAATATTTATCTCTCACAGGGCTGAAATCACTTCGAAGCGATTTCGGAACGACGTGAAATACGACCGTCGTTACATCATGAAATATATTTTGCTCTTGAGGATACAATTGCAGGAAATGTTTTTTTTTACAATAAAGGTCAAAGAAATATCACGGCGCGCTGAACGTACGTGTTTAATAAAGACATAACTGTGACAGATATGACAATTTATATCGTGAAACGAATCAAAACGAAAGGCCGTCTTGAAAGAATCGCGGGGGAACGAATCGGAGAGGGGGGCAAAGAGTATATACGCGCGCATTACTGATCGAAGACGTTGCACATGTCCTTGTCAAGTGACATCATCGTACTAAATAAGGATTTGCCCAATGCGATGAACGGCGCGCCGTGGGCACTGCCTACGGACCGCGAGACAATCCCATAATGATGCATCGTTTTGCAATCGTTATGCGCAGGCAGCACTTAAAGGAACGCTATACCTAACAATAAATTTGCATTCGACCGTGGAGGACTACACAATTGGATAGAACGTGCCTCAAACGGGCCGCTCTGCTGAATGAAACTAAAAATGAAAATATATATGAAAAAAAGGACTTAGCAACGCGAATGTCTGTTCCTTTCAGCGAAAGCATATTTGTTGCGGGTGATAGCGTAAATAATGCATCCGATGCACGAGTCTCTTTTAAAATATGCGATATATTTTAAATAGGAATGAAAACGGAGATGCGCTTTTACACGTTGTGTCTGTGCAGTCTAAACGTAATTCTCTCCTGCCCTTTATCGCATCTGTAGTTCATAATTTTCGACAATCTGTGTGGATAAATTAATATTTATTTCTGTTTCAGATGAGCTAAACGGACGTTTCTGATTAGTCACGTGCTTGTCTTTGACATTCCCTGTGCGCGAGTCGATTAACACAGACTCCAAAATGCATGCTTCGAGATATGCTGGATATCACATTAACGCAAATCGTGATTATATTACGGACGGCGAGGAGAGCCACAGAGCTCCTTCGGATCGCACCGTGTCTGAATATATCGTTGCTAACGAACATACTACCATGGTAATGCATCTTATATCCACATAGCAAAGATGATATTCTTTTAACTTAAAGTCTTCTATTCTATTATATTGGTGTACACATTCTTATTATACCTATATTTAGTCGTTATTTTTATTTTCTATAAAATTCTTCTTTTTCAGGTGAAACCTCCAAGAAAGAACCACGCAGATAGGTATGACAGAGAAGAAGATAGGAGATCCAGAAGTGCGCATAATACTCGTGACTCGGTATTGTCCGGATCTTCGAAGCATAGTTTGCATCCGCTTCGCAAAAGTGCCTCGCACGGCAGCATTTGTGACAATGGTTCGGATATATATGTCACCAGCGCTGCGTACAGAGCTACTTCCGACATAAGGTTGCAAATTTATAAACATAATATTCAATTATACCGTAAATATATAATCGTAGTGCAAAATGTATGTTTTATGTTACAGTCGAGTATCACGCCCCAGCCTCGCACCAAGCTCCAGATTGGATCACAGAGCGCCTAGTCATTACAGCTACGGTTCCGGCAGGTCAGGCACCTCGACGGTGAAAACTCGTACGTCACGGAAAGGCGGCATAATTGTGGAAACCATGTCGACGCCTAATCCGTTCTGTCCAAACACTAAGGGCGTCTGTTGCCTTATGTTACTTCTCAATCTTGGCTTGATTCTAGTTACTCTAGGCTTCGTTATCGTCATACAATTCTTCCAGCCATTAGTCGTTTGGTAAGAGTACTACGTAATAAATTTTTACATCGCGTGAATTTTAAATTTTTAAAATAAGTTTAATTACTTCAGTTGTAAAGGACAAATTAGAATTGCATATTTTTAATGATTATTCGTAACGTAAAGGAAAAGCATGATATATAGATGTATAGTTGAGAGTATATAATGTATATATTGTAGAAAAATTAGAGATATTAGACATACTATATCCTATAAAATTGTATTTGTAATATAAATATCTTTTGTAGGATTTTGGGAATAATATTTCTTGTGTTTGGCTTTTTGACACTGATTGGTAGCCTCGTATATTGCGTACATGTGTTCAGAAATGCCAAACACCCACACGATATCAATCCAGAAGATTTATACTGGACCCATTACTGGCAAGGTCGTGTTGGTTCTACAGCACCTGAAGTTTATTATAAAACGGAAGACAAATATCAGGATGATGGCTACAGCGATCGATACAGCAAATACTCGGGAAAGTATTATGACAGGCAAAGTCAGAGATATTGATTGGGATATGAGAAATGGTATTGACCATTAATTTAAAAGACCCATCATTCTGCCAACTCTTATATAAAGGGTTTTAAAAACCAATGACGAATAGAAAACTAATCTCAGTGCAATGAAATATAGTACTTATGTGTATTTGTGCATAGATACTGTACTAACATTCTTTTTCGAAAAAATATAATTTGTAAATGTACTTTTTTTTATAATACCAATATAAATGATCTGTAAAAAGAATAATCTCTTTCCCCCAAAAATAACATATAGAATTTTCCGCGTTAACTGGATAATTCGCAATTTAGTGTGTATCGGTACATTAACATTTTTAATAATAGGCAATTCTAAGTATTTATATTTTATATATAAAGCATAAATATATATGTGACAATAATTCCATTTTTTTATAAACATTTTTACAATGTATTATAACAAGAGAAGATATTTATAAAATAATACTACTTATCCATAAATGTAAGTAACTATCCTGTTACATGATCAAAAAGTCTTGGATTTACAAACGTGCCTGATTTGTCAATCAGATAGTAAAAGGATCTATCTTGTATTTTAATTGGTAAGACTCCTCCTCCGGTGGTCCTATCTGCGGTGCATCTGACCTTAAAAAGAATATCTCAAATGAGGAATGTTTCAAAAATATAAAAAAAAAAAACATTTTGTTTATCTTTATATTGACGCTCTAAAAGCGTTATATATTATTATTAATAATAATAAACAGTTTCGTAACTTTCCAGTGATTAACGAATATATTTCAATTTTTCGACTTAACTGGCCACAATTCAGTACAAAATCACGACGTTTCAGCCCTTGGTTTGGGCACTTATCAAGTGTAAAATTAGCTCGTAAATTATTCACCTCGGACTGAAACAATGGTGTGTCTCCTATTAGAAGTTTCTTTTATACCACGAGTGAACGCTATGGAAGTGACAGCACTAAATTATTGAAAAATTGGATTAACATCAAGACCAAATCTTACACTATTAAACAGCAATTAATTTTTTTACTTCGATGCCGAAAACATGACATGTTATCACCACACATAAGGAATTTACGAGCTAATTTTACACTTGAAAAGGGCCCAAACCAAGGGCTGAAACGTCGTGATTTTTTACCGAATTGTGGCCAGTTAAGTCGAAAAAATTGAAATATATTCATTATTATTAATATTATATATGAAATGTTTATTAATCTCATTCATAATTATATACAAATAATTCTTACCATATCCACTGGTATGCTTATGGTGGATTTATTCTTTCGCATGTGAAACGTAGTAATTGAAAGTGTTTCACCACCTTTATTTAAGATGATGTACTTGATGCTACGAGCGCATGTAGCATAAATGACTAAAAACATGATAGGACCTACAAAATAAATAATACATACAGTTCCAAAAAAGGACAAAATTTATCTACTCCATTTTTTTATAAATATGAAGAATTGTTTAGAAAATAAAAATATAAATCTCTCTTACGCATACGTATAAAATATCAATTTTTATTATATTATATATGAGTGTAAAAACTAGTAAAAAGTGATTCTTACCTGCAAGAATTGCGCAAATAAATGTGCTAAGTCGAAACATATGGTTGTAACAAAATTCCTTGAACTTTATGTCAGTATAGAATATATCCCAGAATGATGGCTTATAAGTATAAAAAGCCAATACTGACCAACCAAATAATTGTCCAATTGAAAAAATTCGCATATATCGGTAATATGCACTCTTTTCAAGTTTATATAAAACTACGTTGTTCTGTACATTCGTATTTACATCCAATTGTGACATTTGTCGACGCTGTATTAATACATTTTGCAGCAACCCATTAGGTCTTAAAAAACTTGTTGGTCGTGTTGCTCCATTAGACAATCTGTAATTTTATTTATATTATTTTGTAAGATATTATATTATCAATTTATAATTGTAAAATATACAGGATATTCTAGAGTTATTGTCACTTTTAACATTCATGAATTCAATTTGGAGTTACCAATTTCTTAATGATAGAATAACTGAGTGTCACAAATAATTGTAGCTTAAAATATTGACAATAATATTCCACTTTTTGTGTTCAATCTCTTTCACCTGTAATTAAAATACATAACAATAGAGATCGAGAATATCCCATATATATGAGTATAAATATTAAGTCTTTCTACTTTAATCAACTGAAATATATTACTTATATAAGATATATTGTCAAAAGTTTTAATATAATTATGTGTTTTACCTTACATGTCTCATTAGAAACATTTTAATAGCCATTGTTGCTGAAGATATATTCTCGTCACGCATAAAATATTTTTGCGCTATCCCATGGATAGATCGCATTTGAGTTAATACAGTTTTCGGAGTAATAAAATGCTTGAAAATTAGACTCAACATTTTGGAATAGTTTTCGTCCTGCGTCACCACAAGAAATAATTTTTAGTAACTTCTTGTAATTAAATGTTAATAGGCTTTTAACATTTCCTATAAATAAAAATTTTTCTTATTCTTCTTTATTTACAGACATTTACATTACATTTATGTCAATCTTACTTAATTTTGTCTTTCTTTTTTTATGAAATTTATTCGTTACCTAAGATATACACATATATATTAGGCTAATTTTACCTGAAAAATACAGGAGATTTATATCATATTTTTACGAAGCTTTTCCTGCGAACACGTGCAATTCCTGTAATTCGTGAATTTTATTTATAAATATTCAATTCAACGATAAAATCCTAACATTTTTTACGCTAGGTTAGGAAGCACATAAGAAAAGGTAAACACGAGGCCAAGTTGGAGCTACACTACATCGTACTCTTTCTGCACTTAAAATGGGCGCGTTCAGCAGACACAACTGTTACACAACTGTTGAGTTCGTCTTATTAACACTATGCGTTGATTGGTTGGTTCTAAAAGTAACAGCAGAGAGAAACCTGAGAGAGGCCATCCCGGCCTTTTTCGTGTGTTGCTGTGTTGCATTTTCCGACGCGCCGCCTGAGAAAGTGCAACTCAACTACGTCGTATCGCTCGGTAATCGCACATGGTTTGCGTCCGTGC